>NC_143511.1:69037735-69162735 GCF_031878675.1 Megascapheus bottae | reverse complement strand
ACATGGCATTCTCTCCTCCCCCTCCACTCTGCCCTCTGAAAGGAGCTTGCTTAACTGCCAACCTGCTCTTTTTCTTCCCTCCTCAAGAAGCTCCTTTGGCTGCTCTTCCCATCCAGGATCAGATCCAATCTCCTGAACTTGGTATACAAGCCCTTCATCCTTGCCTAGCCCCTGACAGACCACGTGCTCCATCCTCACTCACTGGCTTATTACTCTGAGGGCTACACGGTGTCTTTGAGCATTCTCTCCTCCCCTACCTCCTGGGATGCCCCGCTTCCCCTGTCATCTGGCTCAGTGGCCCTCAGAGTGTGGTTCCCTGGGCCTGAGCACCAGTATCACCAGGGAACTTCAGGATGCAAATTCTTAGGGTCCCCAAAGTCAGAGACATTGGGTACTGGGAGGGGTTGTCTGTGTTTACTCAGGCCATCCGGGTGGTTCTGATGCAGTTCTGCTTCAGTTGCAGAACCTCTGACTGGAGAGCGCACTCATAGCCAAGGTCAAGGGCTTGGTTGCTCATCCATCCCAGCTCCCTGTCCTTGGTGTTCTTAGGCTCTGATCACTGTGCACACGCTCAGCACATCCTGTTGATCTTCTGGCTACTTTTTTTTTTTTAATTTGGTGCCAATCCTGCCTGGGGCTTGAACACAGCCTGGGTACTGTCCCTAACTCTTTGCTCAAGGTTAGCATTCTGCCACTTGAACCACAGTGCCACTTCTGGCTTTTTCTGTTAACATGGTACTAAGGAATCAAACCCATGGCTTCATGAATATTAGACAATATCTGCCACTAAGTCACATTCCCAGCCCCTTGACGCTACTTTTATGATTTCTCTCCCCTCACTAGGGAAAACCTTCCACATTTAAGTCTATCTTGGCTCCAATACCCAATACAGAGCCAGAAGCATGACAAATGAGTCCATCAATGCTAGCATTCTGAGGACTATAAAGCTTTGAGTTTATGAACTCTAGAACCCTGGACTAATGACCAAGCCTCTCTCCTCCCATTTTCAATTCATATTTTCTCCCCAATCTATAGATGGCTAGAAATTCCCTGAATCACGTACATTTCATTCTCACAGGTTTGCGTTCTAGTCTATTGACTCAACACCCAATTTACCATCTTAACTAAGCTTAGTAGTATTAAGCATATTCCATCTGTACCAAATTTTTTTTTTGTAGGTCTTGGGGCTTGAACTCTGGGCCTGGATGCTGTCCCTGAGCTCTTTCAGCTCAAGGCTAGCATTCTACCATTTTGAGTTAGAGCACCACTTCCAGTTTTCTAGTGGTTAATTGGACGTAAGAGACTTAGGAACTTTGATGCCGGGTTTGGCTTTGAACTGCAATCCTCAGATATCAGCCTCCTGAGTAGCTAGGGTTACAGGCATGAGTTACAGGCACCTGGCTTCAGTATTAATTTTAGTAGGGCAAAAATAATGATTTAAATGACTGGAAAACAAATACAATTGGCAGTGTAAGAATATTCAGCATATCTATTGTGAGGTTTGGACCTCTCTAAGGGATGTAAATATCCACCTCTCAGAGTCTGTCCATATATGATTCTGCGCTGCCCATGGTTCCAGGCATCCACGGGGAATATTGTAACGAATCCCCCATTGAGGAACTGGCATAAAAGTCACAGCTAACTCTTATTGAATGCTGACTAGATCCTATGCATTATGCTAGGTGTTTACAAACAGATCTTATTTAATATTGACACCACCTCTTGGAAGTGATAGAAAACAGACACACCAAGAGAAACAGAATCACTTGCTCATGAGCATGTACCTCTGGATGGGAGAACCTCTGTACTGAAGCCTCTGATAAGGCTCAGAGCTTTGGAGATATCTGCAACTCTTAGTACAGCAGTCCATGTGTCTTCTGACTTGGTTCACAGATAGCCTTCGCCTCTGAGTGTTATCTATGGCCCATGACAGTCCACTGCAAGTTTAGCCTGGGTTCTGCCTCATGGAATCACAGGCTCTTGTTTCCTACAGAACTCTGGGTAGAGTCTTTAATGTGACTTGGCACTGAATGGCCTATCATTCCTGTTTCCTTTGCTAGGCCTTAGTTTTCTCTCCTGTCAAATGGGAGCATACAGGACCGCAGTCCCTTAAGTTTTGCCAAGCCAAAAGCATTTTAGAATTCACAAGGTTCCGAAGTTTAGCAAGATGAGGTTCATACACTATGAATTCCATCACACCTCAGTGGAGTCGGGGACAGCGCCTCCATTCCGCTGTGCTTTGCTACAAGGTTAGAATATTCCCCCTCTGTGAGATAAATACAGACTTTCCCATTGTTCCAGATTGGTTTTTATGACCAAATTTAAAAAGTGGTTTCATTTTCTTTCCACATCCAGGTCTGTGGCATTCATGTAGGGTCTATGGCTTTCCTTTACCTCCCAGGGTTCCTGCAAGGACTAAATACACTGGAGGCCAGGCACTTCCAGGGCGAGCTATGGCTGCTTGAGACACATAGGCATTAGATATGTGGCGGTTCTTCTCTTCTCCCATCTCTTCTCAATTCCTCCCCTTTTGTTAGGCCCATGCCAAGTCGCTGTCTCTGGCTCTCCTGCGTATCATCCACCTCCTCATTGTATTTGTCCTAATCCCAGACTCGATTTCTTCACTCCCTTATAACTGGAGTCTCTCCAGATCTGCAGTCATTTGCACTTGTTCTTGTAGCTTTGAATCACCCTTACTATAAGTAAAAGTGGCATGATCATTAGAACTGAGGTCAGTGCCCATTGTGGGAGTCCTGGCAGGTGACCCTCTATTTCTTGGTAACTTGGCCTGGGCCATTTTAGTAGGACTGCTTGAGGTAAACCAATTCTGAAGTTCGGTGTTTTTCTTGCAAAAGCCTGGTCACACACCAGCCAGAGAAAGTTCTAGAAAGCCAAGTGTGATCATGTCGCTACAAGAGAGCCCACCCACACAGCCTTCTTTGAGCCCACAGGAAGAGATGATAAACAGCTGGGTCTATCTCTTTCTCCTTGGGGGAATCAGCCCACTCCAGGTCCGGGTAGGTCTGTCACAAGTCACGCATGGCCTTGGCGGGTGTCTGGGGGTGGGGCGGGGAAATGTCATCGCCAGACACACAGTGTGGGGAGGGCCGACGTCAGCCTGCCTGGCCCCTGCCGCGGTGTTGTTGTTGCTGTCCGGATGATACTGCATCATGGAATGGGAAAAGTCCTTCCCTGATGTAAGCCATTATTATGTGGGTCCTGGGCAGGCCACAGACAGCACGTGGGTAGTGAGGCCTCTCTTGTTATTTCAGCCCCAGGGGTGAAAACATCCCAACAGTGGAATCTTTTTTTTTTTTTTTTTTAATTTTTCCCCTTGTTCCTGGCTCCAGTCTCGGAATGCACAGACTTTGCATACACGGTTGTTTGTCTCCACCTATCAGCACCCCAAGCAACTCCCCCCACCCCCCATCACCGCCACCATGACAACTGCAGGGTGCTAACTCCATCCTGCCTCTCTCCGCACCTTGGTATCCTCCTCACCATCTTGGCGGGTGCCCAAGGCCTAGAAAACCCAGCTATAGGCAGCCTCCCGGGGGCAGGCATGGAGGTTGATGGATGATGCTGGTGGAAGAGGCCTGGTGGCTGGGGCAGGGATGGGGGTGGGTTAGACCACCATCCAGGGCTCTACTCGCTCGCGCCCCTGGCGGCACTGTCTGGAACTGCAGGCAGAAGCCCCGGCTTCCCGGGATGTGGATTTCACCCCCCACCCCCCACCCCAGGCTTTGATGGGTCCTAAGCTGGGGCCTCTGCGGAGGAATGTGGACCTGTCTGCACCCGAAAACCAAAACCCGCTCCAAGGGGCGGGGCCTGGCGGCGGGCAGAGAGGCCCCACCTCAACTGGGCGGACACAGCCTCTGGAATGAGGCCTGGCAGAGCGGGCACTGGAGGCGGCTCCAGGCTTGGGGCCAGCACGCTGCTTTCCCACGTGTGTGCGCCTGTGGGCTTCCTGGGAACCAGACTGGGGAGCCAGGAAACCCCGGCCTGCTGGGAGGGGAGGATAACTGGGGGGACTTGCTTCTCTGGGCACACTGACCAGAGCTGCCCAGAGAGCCCACGTCAGGGCATTGGCTTGGGAATCTTGGGGCCAGCCCTGATGTTCTGGATCTTTATGGGGTTTTTGTTTGGTTGGTTGGTTTGGTTTTGTGCAAATCCTGGGGTTTGAACTCAAGGCCTGGGCTCTGTCCCTGAGCTCTTTGGTTTAAGGCTAGTACTCTTACCACTGGAGCCACAGCTCCTGGGTTTTGGGGGTTAATTGGAGAGAAGAGTCTTACAGACTTTTCCTGCCTGGGCTGGATTTAAACGGTGATGCTCACATGTGAGCCTCAGGAGAAACTAGGATTATAGGCATGAGCCACCAGTGCCCGGCTAAATCTTTCCTTTCCACTGGTTCTGGTCTCCAGCTTTCACCACCTACACTGGCCTCCAATACTAGCAAAACGTGCTCCTAATCCACACCAGCATTTGAAGATTTAGAATGAACAAAAGAGTGTTTTGTTTTACTCTCCTGGGATTACACCAAGTTAATTTTACTCATTTCCTTTAAAAAAAATCATCTAGAAATATGTTACTTGAAAACTTGAAATAATTCATGTATTTCTCAACTCTCTTCCCCCACATTCTTCCAATATAACAAGTTTCCTTCATACCCCAGGACCTTTGTACTTACTCTCTTTTTCCCTGCCTAAATTTTTTTTTTCCTGGTAGTACTTCCTCCTTCCTTGACAGTCAGAAGCAACTCAAATTTCTCATACCTGACTATTACTAAACAGTCCCTCCCTCCCTCTCTCCCTTCTCCCCACATCATTCTTTCTAGCCTTTCACAGTCCCTCTGTATTTCTTGTCTTCCCCTCCTCCATCAATGAGTCCTTGTACATTCCCCAGGGCCCAGAGTAAATATTTGTTGAATGAATGTTGGAAGACTCCTCCTAGGGTGACTCCTTCAAGTACCTTTGTGTTTGTGGCAAAGCCAAAATTCTAGCCTGTGTTCTCCAGGTAGACATTCTGGATGCTTTGTTTGGCTCATTTGCTTGTGTGGTGTGGTATGGTAGGGTGAAGCTCTGAAGAACAAGAGGACATGGTGAAGCAAGTGGGACAGGTGGTTTAGGGAGGAAGGGCCTCTAGCTGGAGTGAATTTGAGTAGGTGACTTCCTCTCAAAGTCCCAGGATCCCTAAAGGTGGACTACCAAGGGCTCTTTCTGCCCAAATGTGAGCATTTGAGTCTGGGAATTTGGGGCCCTCTTAACAGCAGCTACTTTGCTCTGCATGCATTCCAATATCACATTGTTGTCATCTCAATGTCTCCCATTAATCTTACCCAGCCACTCTGCTTGGGGCAAGAGGTGTCCTGGTTAATTTAAATTCCTGGCTAAGCATCAACCAACCAGAAGATCCTGATTGAAAATATAAATAGTATATAAATCCATTCTTCCCCCCCCCCAGCTCTAGAAAGCTTCTTGAGTGAACAAAATTACATGTTCTAAGAAAAGAAAGTAAAGTGAGTTTGTTATTTCCCTCTCTGAATTAAAACTGAGCCCTGGGGCTCTGTCAAAGAGACCTTTGAGGGTTCTCAAAGCTGCGAAACACATCTGTGTAACTAGGCAAGACAGCGCCTTAGCCTCCAGTGTATCTGTTTTGGTGGAAGATGGGGATGGGGTTAACACCCCCCCCAACTCCTGGGGAAGTTGTGAGTCAAAGAAAGTTGAGGTGTGTAACATTACCACTGTGCCTGGCATGTACCCCGTACCCGGGATCTGTTACTACTGCCACCACGATATGACTGAGCCACTTACCTACTTAAAGGAGAGACGGAGCTGGTCTCTGGTTCTGGCCTGCTTCTAACACAGGGGAGGGTGTAGGGCACTCCCTTACTCCCTGGCCTCAGTTTCCTCTTGGGAAGATGACATGATCTGGCCAAGTCCTGATTGGCACACAGAATTTAGAAGCCACTTGGAGGTCTTTTCCTTGGTGGATCTTGGGTCTCAGCTTGGCTCTGGAAGGCTGTCTTCTCTCCTGGATGGCCCCTTTCAGAGACCTCCCTTGGTACTGGCTCCTGGCCCAGCCTAATGTTGTCAGTCAACAGAGCATCCCTTTGCTACAGCTGCAGACCTACCTCGGCCTGGGAAAAGCTGTCCTGCGACGCCCTCTAGAGGAATCCCAGCTTCTTTCCTCAGAGGCCTGATGTCCAGGGCCAGCCTTAAGGAACCAGGAAAGTATTATGCTTGCAAATGCATACAAGGCCTTCGTGGACCCCCTCCCCAGCGTCCTTACCTCCATATTTCTCCCATCCTTGCTTCAGTAAGCCATCCAGCCCCTTCCTGTAGAATCCCCAAGATCTTCTGAGAGGTCACTCATAGGCCATGCCAGACTCATTTCCTGCCCCCACTCTCCTGGGTTAGTTTATCTGCTAAGCATTGCCAATCTAGCTCCAAAAAGATTTGTACCAGTGCCTCTTTTTGTTTATGCATAGGTATTTTCAAAAAATGATTTTCAAAGTTGCCAAGTTGAAATCAATAAATGTAAATAATGTCTACAAAAGACAATTGTGTCAACTATTGGCAATTGTCATATACACATATACATAGGTCATATTTACTGTGGGTTGATATTAATGGGCCTAATATAATGGGATAGAACTTTAGAAAAATAACAGTGCCTAGGGCACTTCCCTGAGCTTCACACTCTCCTGGAACACGTAATGCTCCCCCCACAGGCTGCACTTTCCCCAGATTCCAGTGTTTTGCACCTGTTAATCCTCAGCTCTTCAGCTTCTAGTCTTCCGTTTCCTTCTCGTCCCTCACCCACTTCACATTGCCTGAGTGATTCTTATGAAACCTGCAACAGGCATCTCAGGAGCTACTTCTTCTGAGATACCCTCTCTGATGTCCATTTGGGACTCCTGTATCCAATGCTCCTTGCCCACATCTTTGAGGAAAGCATGGCAGAAGGCCTTATATCAGCATCGTTTACCCCACTGCAGTCTTCTCCCTGGCACTGACACCCTGAAAATCAAGGCTCAGTCTTCAGCCTTTGACTCCATACCTGTGTCTTTTCATGCTGATGATTGGCCAAGGGAAAGTGACAAATGGGTGATGCATGAGTGGTGAGTGGATAGATTGGTGGGTAGCTGGGTAAGTGGATGGTAAGTGGATATAATGGATCAATAAGTAGGTAGATGGATGGATGGATGGATGGATGGATGGATGGATGGATGGAGGGATACATGAGCTGAGTGGGTAGATAGATACATATATAGATGGTTGGACCAGTGGAAAATTCTGGTATTGGAGAATAGGAAAGGAAATAAGGAGATGTCTGTATTCTCTGGGTAAACTGGTCAATAGCATTTCAGGCCTCATTTGATATGAATGTCTTCAGGAGATAAGAAACTCCTGACTCTACCACTTATTCTGTGTTGCTTTTCTTTTCTTTTTAAATCTGTCATGAGGCTTGAACTCTGGGCCCGGGCATTGTCCCCGAGCTCTTCAGCTCAAGGCTACTGCTCTACCACTTGAGCCACAGCTCCATTTCTGATTTTTCTGGTGGTTAGTTGGAGTTAAGAGTCTCACAGACTTTCCTGCCTGTGCTGGCTTTGAACCATGATCCTCAGATCTCATCTTCCTGAGTAGCTAGGATTACAGGCATTAGCCACTGGCACCCCACTCTTTTCTTTTTGAATTATATTTTTATGCTGGTTAGGGCTTAAACATAGGGACTCCTGCTCTTCTTTGGCTCTTTCTCTCAAGGCTGAAACTCTACCACTTGAGTCATATCTGTACTTCTAATATTTTTTATGTGTAAATGGATCTCACAATACATAGATTACTCTAGCATTCAAGGTTAAATTAGGACAATTTATGTGAACGGTAAAGTCATTTTGACAGCTTATTTCTGCTCCTGTTCACGTCCCTTTTGGCAGTTCTTGGAACTCGAAGAGGCTTCTTCCTTACTTCATGCTACCTCACACTTCACCTCCTCACCACCTCGCTGCTGTCCAGTGTCCTAGTATTTAGGATTGAACTCAGGGTTTCACATTCATTAGGCTGGTATTTTACCACTTGAGCCTTGCTTCCAGCCCAGTGTTTTGCTGGTTAATTAGAAATACAGTCTCAGAGACTTTTCTATCATGAGTTGCTTTTAACCTCCATCCTCTGGATCTTAGCTTCCTAAGTAGTTAAGATTCCAGGTATATACCACCTTGTGTATTCTGTTCTTTCTTTTTTGCTTTTTTTTCCAGTTCTGGGCCTTGAACTCAGGGCCTGAACCCTGTCCTTGGGTTTTCTCAAGGCTAGAGCTCTACCACTTGAGCCACAGCACTATTTCTGGCTTTTATCTATGTTTGTGATACTGAGGAATTGAACCCTGATCTTTGTGCATGCTAGGCAAGCACTCTACCACTAGGCCAAACTCTCCACCCACATTCTGTTCTTTAGATGACCAATTCCTCTATGTGAGCTCCGGACTAAAGTTACCAAGCATCCTCTGTTCACAACCAACAGACTCCAAAATGTGGCAAAACTCTAGCTGTTGGATAATAATTTCAAGGGAGAAACAAGAAGTAAAATTGCAGGAGGAATCAAGAGAAAAAAACCTCCTAACTGATAAAGTCTGACAAGAAATGGCAATAAATTTGTTTCATCGCTATTTTCATGTTTGCACTGATCCTCCTCTTACATGTGAAAGATTCCTTCAAGTATTTTCTCTAGTGTTGGTTTGAGAGCTATAAATTGTTTTAGGTTTTTGTTTACTATAGAATGTTTGTATTTGTCTTTTAGTTACTAATGATAGCTGAGTGGAGTATGCTAAGCTGGCAATTGTTAACTGTGAGTGCTTGAAATCCATCATTCCAATTCCTCCTTTTTGTTTGTTTTTGTCAGTCATAGGGCTTGAACTTTGGGCCTGGACGCTGTCCCTGAGATCTCCAGTTCAAGGCTACTGCTGTACTGTTTGAACCACAGCACCACTTTTGGTTTTCTGGTGGTTAATTGGAGATAAGAGTCTTCCCTTCCCTGGGCTGGCTTTGAACTGTGATCCACAGATCCCAGCCTCCTGAAATAGATAGAATTACAGGTGTGAGCCATTGGCACGCTGCTTTTACAGCTTCTATTGAGAAATCTGTTGAAATTCTAATGGGTTTTTCCCTCTTTTCTTTTAGCATTCAATATTCTTTCTTTGTTCTCTATAGTGTTTTAACCATAATATGTCATATGGAAGTTCTGTTGTGTTCTGGTCTTATTTAAAGTCCTAAAAGTCTCCTGTCTGTAGATACGCTTCTTTTTCAGGGTTTGAGAATTTTCTGATATTTCATTATTGAATGTTTCCTATGCCCTCAGTTTTCACCTATTGGCTTTCTTCTATGCCCACCATTCATATGTGTGGTCTTTTAATAGAGTCCTGAAGTTCTTGCAATTTGTTTCTATATTTTTTAATCTTACCTAATATATTAATAAAATATTAATCTATGTACTGGTGGTATTTGTACATTCCTTTTGTGTGTGGTGCTAGAGATTGAACCCAGGGCTTCATACATGCCAGGCAAGTACTCTATCACCAAGCTAAATCCCCAGTCTAACTTTACTCTTTAGTAAGGTACAGTTAATACTTCATTATGTATGTATTCCACATGTGTTAATCTATTTATCAGCCAAAGGACATTTGCATTGCTTCTACTTGTTGGTTATTGCTATGTATATTAGTTCACAGCTATCTGTTTGACTGTATGCTTTTGAATTTCTTTTTGCAAATATATATTGAATTAATATGTTTCTATGACATACAAACCCTTAGCCTAATTTTGATTAACTTCTAAATACTAAGTCCCAGTGATTGTAAATAGAGATACCCTCCTTGAACACTTGTTTGTTAAATTTGTTATTTAAAATATGATGTAAAAATCAACGTTAATAAATTCTTTAATAAAAATATATATATTGGAGTAGAATTGCTAAGTCTTCTGTAACTTTATATTTAGGGTCACTAGACACTATGCCAAAAATGAATAGGGATGGGAGGAAAAAAACTGGGAAAGAGTGAAGGAAGGTATGACACTGTCCAAAACAAAACATACTCCATTTTCTGACTTATGTAACTAAACCCTCTGTATATCACCTTTATAATACCAATAAAAAGTGGCTCACACCAGCAATCCTAGCTACTCAGGAAGATGATATATGAGGATCACCATTCTAGTCCAGCACAGGCCGTGAGACTCTTATCTCCAATAAACTACTCAGAAAAGGCCAAAAGGGACACTTGAACCACAATACTATTTTCCATAGCAGTGGCAGACTTTTGCATTCCCAGTAGTTTATACTAGAATCCCAATGTCTTTATGTTCCTTCCCACACATTTTTGTGTTTTTGTTTTCTTGTCTGTTGTTGTTCTTTCTTTCTTTCTCTTTCTTTCTTTCTTTCTTTCTTTCTTTCTTTCTTTCTTTCTTTCTTTCTTTCTTTCTTTCTTGTCAGTTGTGGGATTTGACCTCTGGGCCTAGTTGTTATCCCTTGAGCCTCAGTGCCACTTCCAGTTTTCTGGTGGTTAATTGGAGATAAGAGTTTCACAGACTTTTTAGTGCCCAGGCTGGCTTTGAACTACAGTCCTCAGATCTCAGCCTCCTAAGTAGCTAGGATTACAGGCATGAGCCACCATGCCCGGCTGTTATTTTTTTTTTGCCAGTCCTGGGCCTTGAACTCAGGGCCTGAGCACTGTCCTTGGGCTTTCCTCAAGGCTAGAGCTCTACCACTTGGGCCTGAGAACCACTTCCAGTTTTTTTTCTTTCTATGTATGTGACACTGAGGAATTGAACCCGGGTCTTTGTGCATGCTAGGCAAGCACTCTACCACTAGACCAAACTCCCAGCCCATTTTTTTTTTAAATAACAAACATCCTAAGGGGAGGAAAGAGGAGTACCTCATTACAGCTTTGGTTTATATTTGTATAATCTTGCCTGACTTGATGAAAATCTAAGTACCCTGGCTTTGGCAAGCCATTTTTCTGGGGGATACTTGTCCATTGAGCTTGTCCTGACCCTCTTAAGGACCAGGAAATCCTTTAGGTGTTAGATTATGTCTATCCTATAGAGTTGGAAATTTTATAATCAGCTCTTTCCTCCTCTGCTAAGACCCCATCTTCTATTAGGTGTCTTGGATGAGAGGCATTTACCAGATGTGTGTGTACTCTAAGTAGTCCCTCCCTGGGCTGCCTCACTCAGAGCTAAGCATCTGTCTGGAGGTGAATTGGGTAGAAGCCAACGTTTCCATGCTTACTCTCTAGAGAAACGTGAGGCCCTGCAGACAGGTGCAGCACCCTGGGTGCTATTTTCAACTGGACTGTCATTGTATCATTTGGATCAGAGATGAAACACTTGAATGGATTTCCCTCATGCTCTGAGTCTACAAGAATTTATACTAGTCAGAAGTGATATATTATGTAGACGTAAAGGCTTCTAGGACATACATATAATACATATATGTATATAGTAAACGTGTGTGTGTGTGTGTGTGTGTGGTAAATTTTTTTTACCCTTGATATGCAGTTGCCTAGAAATAGCCACAGGTATGTGATACACCATGACTATATTTTCCATACGTAAATTCAGAATGCTACATCTGGCAAGAAGTGTATTTATGATGACACAGAATGCAAGACATTACAAAAGGCACAAAAAAAGGCAAACATATGGGCTAGAAGTTTGGCTTAGTGGTAGTGTGCTTGACTAGCATGCAGGAAGACTTGGGTTCGATTCCTTGGTGCCACATACATAGAAAAAAGCTGAAAATGGTGCTGTGGCTCAAATAGTAGAGCTCTAGCCTGGAGAAAGCCCAAGAACAATGCTCAGTCCCGGAGTTCAAGCCCCAGGACTGGCAAAAAAAAAAAAAAGGCAAAGATATGGACTCTGTAGAAATGCATGACAGAGAAACTCAGCTTGCACACAGGATGTAGTTCTAGAGTTTTGTTTCGTTTTCCATGTTCACTCCTGATCTCAGAAATAAGCTGTTGCACACAGCAGGATTTCTTTTACATTTGATTCCAGACACCCAGATCATATAAACAGATTCACTAAAAGAAAACTTGAGGGGCCGGGAGTTTGGCCTAGTGGTAGAGTGCTTGCCTAGCATGCACGAAAACCCGGGTTCGATTCCTTAGTACCACATACTTAGAAAAAGCCGGAAGTGGTGCTGAGGCTCAAGTGGTAGAGCTCTAGCCTCGAGAAAAATCCAAGGACAGTGCTCAGGCCCTGAGTTCAAGCCCAGGACTGGAAAAAAACAAACAAACAAACAAACAAACAAAACAACTTGAAGTGATATCAATAAAAGCAACCTTCATCTATTGGTCCTGATTTCATTTCCTTTCAGCAGTGGTAGCGCACTTGTCTTGAGTACTCTGGGTACTCAGGGACAGTACCCAGGACTGGCACCAAAAAAAACAAAAACAAAAACAAAAACAAAAAAAAAACCCCAAGGAAACCAATTTGTTCTGCCATTCTTAGCATGTGACCTTCTTTCTCAGGCTCAAAGGACAGCTGTAGTGCCCCCAGGCCTTCCCATCTGAGTCCCAAGCAGGAAGTAGAGGTAGGACAAGAGATAAAAGTCCTTAGCCAGTTGAGCCTGCTATTATTACTTTTTTAATCAGGAAAATAAACAATAGATTCCTCGGAAGTCCCACTCACTGTCCTCCCAGGTTATTATTCCTCATGTACAAGTCTCTGGAACACTGAGTTTCCTTTAGTTGTACACATGTCTGTCTCCTGTTAGCCTTACAGTAAGGAAAACAGAGACCATGGCAATACTGAGTAGGCCCTAGAAGTCTCTGTCCTACTGAACATATCCTTTGGCCAGATGATAGCACTCACGTTTAAACACATGAGTTTTCACAGTAGCAACTGGATAGGTGGAGTTCTGTGAGGAGACCTGCTGGTTTCTCATGCCTTGTTATCCCATCACTACTCCAAGGACTGAGGCTATGGGAAAGACCGTGGACGATGGCATTTCAATTCATATTCCTCGCAGGGTGTAGGCCCTTCCACTGGCCACGGATCTCTTCTCAGACCCATTAGCTCTCTGTTCTTCCATTTTACTCTTGCAAGAACATTCGCATTGTACATAGTTACAAGACACCCACAGAGATTAAAGGACAGTTTAATGAATTGTAAGGTCAACTTCATGTGGGAATAAGAAAAACACTTTGTTTCATCTATTCCACTCCCAATAGATAAAATTTTGTTCAATTCTAATTGAAATTTTTATTAGCATAAGTTAATAGTATGAAGGGGTATCACTGTGCTAGCCACATACATACAGATAAGTAGATGATCAAATCCACCCCATCTATTCTCCTTTCTTCATATACCCTTTCCTCCTTTTTTTTTTTTTGTTTTGGGTCAGTCATAGGACTTAAACTCTGGACCTAGGCACTGTGCCTGAGTGCTTCAGCTCAAGGCTCTACCATTTGAATCATAGCGTCACTTCTGGTTTTCTGGTGATTAATTGGAGATAAGTTTCAAGGACTTTTTGTGCCTGGGTTGGCTTTGAACCGCAATCCTCATATCTCAGCTTCTTGAGTAGCTAGGATTACAAGCGTGAGCCACCTGTGCCTGGCCTCTCCTCTTTTCAACAGCTTTCAGTGGGCATCTTTATTCTGTTTTTAATCACATTTGCCCTATCCATGCATTGTTTATATCATTTCCGTGTGTGTGTGTGTGTGTGTGTGTGTGTGTGTGTGTGTGTGTGTTACTAGGCTGGGGTGCAGGGCCTTGTGCTTGCTAGGCTGGTGTGATATGGCTGAGTCACACTTCCAGCTTTGTTTTTCACGGCTTACGTTTAGGGTCGGGTCTTGTCTCTTCACTGGGCTTGTACCTGAACCACTCTTCACTTCCATTTTTAGGCATCCTGGCATCACTGATATGACAGGTGCATGCCATTACATCCAGTGTCCCTTCTGTATAAATGGAGTCTTAAGGACTTTTCTGCTCCAGATAGCCTGGCAAATCCTCCCCATCTCAGCCTTCCATGTGTCTTGAGGTGACAGGCATGACTTTTCTGCCCAGGCCAACTTTAAACCTTGATCCTCAGATCTCAGCCTTGTGAGTAGCTAGGATTACAGGCACGAGCCTGTCTGTATAGTGCATCTATCTCCTCTAACCCCACCCCAACCATCCGCTATAGTTCTCTTCACTCCAGGTTTAGTTTTGTTTTTGTTTTGATAATTTAGGGGAGTGATAATTTTTTCTGGGGCTTGAATTCAGGCCTAGATGTTGTCCTTGAGCTTTTTACTCAAGTGCTCTACCACTTGAGTCATAGCTCCACTTCCGGATTCCTAGTGGTTAATTGGAGATGAAAGTCTCACAGAGTATCCTGCCTGGACTGGCTTTGAACTGCAATCCTCCGATCTCAGCTTGCTTCTCCTCCTCCTCAGATCTTAGTATCCTCAGTAGCTACTTACAGGCAAGAGTCACTGGCCACCAACACCTCCATGTAGTTTTAACAGAACTGGCACTCATGCATCCCGTGATTTAGTTTAGTCCAGCCCATGTAAGCAAATTGACCTGTCTTTAATATTTTTTAATTTATATGTTTCTCCCCTTCGTCTTTTATTTCCTTACAGCCCCCCAGTTGATGAAGCCAGGCTGCTGGCCATGGGGAGTCCAATCTGGACCTGGCTGGCTGCTACTCTTGTTGTGGTTCGTCATGTTCCTCTGTTCTTTGTGTTTCTTGGAAACCGACAGCTGGATCGGGATATGAGAACAGTGCTAATCCCTTGGCAGGAATGCCCGCGGTGTTTGGTAAGAGTATAGAAGGCACGTTGTGCCTGGTGTCCCTCTTTTCTGTGAGTTTAGTAATAATTCATATATAAATTTCTTCCCAATCTTATAAGAGAAACACATTCACTCCGTGGAGGACAAAGCTGCTCTGTGTGTGTATGTCTTTTGGATTCCTTTTCCTAGAAGATGTTGGAAAGTTTGGGGGAGTTTGGGAGATTTTTGTGTCCAAAAAACTGACCTCTTTTAGACATTTCTCTCTCTCTCTCTCTCTCTCTCTCTCTCTCTCTCTCTCTCTCTCTCTCTCTCTCTCTCTCTCTCTCTCTGTCTCTCTCTCTCTCTTCCTTTCTTTTCTTTTCTTTTTTGCCACTGCTGGACTTGAACTCAGGACCTGAGCATTGTTCTTGGGCTTTCTCAAGTCTAGAGCTCTATCAATGGAGCCACATCCCCACTTCCGGCTTTTTCTATGTATGTGGTATCCAGTAATCTAACCCGGGTCTTTGTGCATGCTAGGCGAGCACTCTACCACTAGGCCAAACCCACAATCATTTTTTTTTTTGCCAGTCCTGGGCCTTGAACTCAGGGCCTGAGCACTGTCCTTGAGCTTTCTCAAGGCTAGAGCTCTACCATTGCAGCCACAGCACCAATTCTGACTATTTTCTACATATGTGGTACCAAGGAATAGAACCTGGGTCTTTGTGCATTCTAGGCAAGCACTCTACCACTAGACCAAACTCCTGGCCTCACAGTCATCTTTTTTTTGCCAGTCCCAGGGCTTGAACCCAGGGCCTGCGCACTGTCCTTGGGCTTTCTCAAGGCTAGTACTGTACCACTTGAGCCACAGCACCACTTCCAGCCTTTTCTGTTAATGTGATTCTAAGGAATCAAACCCAGGGCTTTGTGCATGCTAGGCAAGCACTCTACCACTAAGCCACACTCCTGGCTCCTCCTCTGGACATTTCTGGGGCTCCGGCTGCTGAAGAAGGCTTAGGGTAGAGACCCAGCTCTTGGTCCTATTGAATTCTCATAGGGTGTGTGTGTTGGGGAAATCTATTGCTGCTAGCCCCACGCTGGGGGAGTGCGGGTTGTGTGAGGTACAAGACTCCTGTTGTGCCAGACTACGAGCCTGGGAAAGAGCCTGCTGGCAACTATGAGTGGGACGGAAGACAGATGTGGCTGCTCAGCAGGAGTGCCCAGCCCACTCCAGTCCCCTGACCCTGAGCACGAGGGGTAAAACCACCACCACCAACCCACATCCACGTAGACCAGTCCATCAGCAAAGTCCACGGACAGAGCTCTGAGCCAGAGGAAGACAGGGCTACTCCAGGTCTCAAAGTGACAGCCCTCTTCAGTCTCATCGCCTGGGTCAGAACACAGTGATGACAGCACAGTGGAAACCAGATAGGACAGCTGCATCCCATGTCCTTCCCCAGGCCATCACTCACATAGCTGACTTCTGTTTCCTTACTGTCCTCAGAGGTCAAGATAACACTTTCCCAGGCATAGAACCAGATGGGAAGTGCAGGGAAGGAATTGAGAGAGACAACATATAAAGGAGCCATGTTTACACTGTGCACTGGGCTTGAGCTAGTGTTCTTGAACTTGAATGGATGCTTGGCTACCTTCTAGACGGTGACAGAGGTAGAATTCCTGTCATGTATTCTAGGAATGGTTTCCAGGGGCTTGGCCCAGAGCCTGCCCTTCAATCCTATCAATATATGTTGGTGTTCTGGTTCGGGGCTTGAACTCAGGGCCTGAGAAAGTTGTTGCAGGTTTGTGCTCTACCACTTGAGATATGGCTCTATTACTGGCATTTTCTCTTTTCTTTTCTTTTCTTTTTTTTAGTAGTTAATTGGAGATTAGACTCACAGACTTTCCTGCCTGGACTGGCTTTGAATCACAATCTTCAGATCTCAACCTCCTGAATCCCTTAGGATTGAAAGCATGCACCACAACACCTGGCCTATCAATTACTTTTATAGCACCTAATTGTCTGTAACTTATAGCTTTTCCACCCCTGATCCTGGCATTCTACTTTGAATTGTACATATTTTCCAAAGCAATCATGCAGCAGTTTGCTCACCTAAGCGACAAGAACAGAAGAGTTTATTACCCAGCTTGCCTTTCGTGACAGGCATTACTAATCAATATTGCACTCCTTTGCTTTGAGATTGGATGTGGTTTTATCTATCTTTACACAATACTTCAAGCAGCCATTTCCAAATGATTCGATTAGAAGGCAAGAATAAAGCTGTTTCATTATAGCTATCCTAAAACAAAGATGAGTTTGAACATGCCATAACTTTTTCGAGGCTCCTATTCTATATACATGTGTACACATGAATTCTGTACAAGACTCTGTGCGACATGCTTTCAGGAACTCTGAACATAACTTCCATGTTGATTCGGTGTCGGGAAACCTTTCACAGCTAGGACGTGCAGTCATTACATGATGATAAACATGAAAGGATACCACGGAGATCCAGAAAACATGTCCTGAGGGGGTAAAGGATGCCTGCGGGTGGCCGGTGGGTCTGCTCAAGGTCTTGATGAAGATTTGGGTTTTGAGGTTGTGGCACTCTGGGGACAGGAGTAGTAAGTGGGAGTGGTTCTAGAGGGAGGAATTGTCTGAGCAAATGCATAGGAATTGAGGCAAAGCTCAGCGTGCACAGAGAGGAGAGGAGATGGTATGGCCTGTCAAGGTAAACGAGACAATGAAACGGGAGAAACAGGAGCTAAGTTTTGGAAGACAACATGGCTTTAGATTGTCAAGGGTCTTAAATGCCTGGCTTTAGGCATATGGCCTTATATACCCAGCAGCCAGAAGTCAAGGAGGGGGGGTGAAAGGGGACAACAGTGAGCAACAGCCATGCTTAGGAACATAGATCTTGTCACAAGAGGAAAGATTTGTCAAATTAATGCAAGAAGCCAAAAGGAGGAGCAGCCCTGGATGTGCTGTTAACAATGGTATAGACGCCAAAGCTCAGGAGGGAGGCAGAAAGCACACCTGTCATTTGAAATTTTAAAACAAACATCTTCCTTAAAATTGTGGGAAGCATCACTTCAAATTGATCTGAGCCATTTTAGGTTTATGGCAGCAAAGGATATTTATATTGTGGTATAACTAACACCCATTTCCAGAACTCTTTCATCTTTTCAAACTGAACTCTATATTCATTAAACACTAACTCCCAGTTGCTTTCTGAGAAAAACTCTGGGAATCACTACTCTCTTTCCCTCCCTCCCTCTCTCTCCCTCCCTTCCTCCTTCCCTCCCTCCCTCTCTCTCCCTCCCTCTCTCTCCTCCTTCCCTCCCTCCCTCCCTCCCTCTTTCTCCTCCCTCTCTACCTCCTTCCCTTCCTCTCTTTCTCTTCCTTCCTTCCTTTCTTCCTCCCTCTCTCACTCCCTCCTTCTCTTTCTTTTTTTTTTTGCAATTAACTATTCCATATAACTTATATAAGACTTTAGTGAGGTTCAGTGAATTATGAAAAAAGAAGAGAACTCCAAAAGGGCACAGAAGTAGCAAGTCGGAGGGAACATCTACTACCCCCAAAGGAGAGAGAGAAAGTAAATAAGAACCAAGAACTTAGAAGTGCTCTTCTTTACCTCCAAGGCTAAAATCTCTCTGGATAGCACATGGAAACTACAGGATCATGCAGCTTCCTGGTGGCCAAGAAACTTGTCACAAGGAACAGGTCAGAGCTGGCACAAAGGAATAATAGCCTTCCGATGGCAGGGGGGGGAATCACGAGCTGGCAATGAATGGCAATGGTGGCAATGAAAAGGAGCAGTTTTCTGGTGGAAGCCCTGGGAAGAGCCAGCTCATGAGACCTGTGAGGGAGAGCCTCTGGGGCTGCTGCATGTACTGGTCTGGGTGGCCATGCTGAAAAGCTGCACCCTCAAAGCAGGAAGAGAAGCACTGTCATCTTAGTAAAGCCCAGAAGCACCTGTTCTTGACAAAGCTTGACGTTAACCTACGACAAGTGGAGAAATACCTCAAAGGTCTAGTTCCAGTATACCAAGGCCACGTGAGGCCAGGAACTTAAAGGCTTACACCTTTAAGTCTTAGCTACCCAAGAGGCTGAGATCTAAGGATCATGGTTCAAGGCCAGCCAGGACAGGAAAGTCCATGAGACTCTTATCTTCAATTACCAGTAAAAAAAAAAAAAGGCAGGAAGTGACTGGCACTCATACCTATAACCTTAGCTACTCAGGAGGCTAAAATCCAAGGATCATGATTGGAAGCCAGCCCAGGCAGAAAAATTTATGAGAACTTTTGTTTTCAATTAATCAGCAAAAAAGCCAGGAGTAGAGCTGTGGCTCAAATGCCAAACTTAAGTGAAAAAAAAAAAAAAAAGCTAAAGGGCCCTGAATCCAAGCCCCAGTACTGGCACAAAACAAAACCGAGAAATCTTTCTTATAGACAGCCACATTTGATCTCATATGTTTTCATGAGTCATTAAATTATTTTGTTTTTCCAAACATTAAAAAACAAAACACTAAAATCCACTCTTCCAGACCATGCAAACATTGGCTGGAATTGGCTCGTGGAGATGGGTTTTCCTAGCTTGATTTAGGCTGTTGGCTGTTCACAGTATGATTTCTTGCATTGACCATACAGCCTCATTGCCAAGCTCTATGGAAACACAGTCTTATACCCCCCAGGAACCCTGTGAATTAGTCTGCATTTATTTATTTGCTTATTGGTTTGTTTACTTTTTGCTGTTGCTGGAGCTTGAACTCAGGACCCTGTACTCTTGCTTAGCTTTTACCACTCAAGGCTAGTGCTCTGCCACTTGAGTCACTTCTGGTTTCTTACTGGTTAATTGAAGGTAAAGAGGCCCAAGCAGGGGGAAGTGACTCAGGCCTCTAATCCTAGCTACTCGGAAGGCTGAGATCTGAGGATAGAAGTTCAAAGCCAGCCCAGGCACTAAAGACCGAGAGTCTCTTATCTCCAATTAACCACTAGAAAACCAGAAGAGGTGCTATGGTTCAAGGGGTAGGGCGATAGCTTTGAGCTGAAGAGATTGAGGACAGCACCCAGGCCCAGAGTTCAAGCCTCACAACTAACAAAAAAAAAAAAAAAAAAAGAAAGAAAGAAGGAAAAAAAACTGAAAAAGAAAAGAAAAAGAAAGAATCTCTCAGATTTGTCTCCCCAGGCAGGCTTTGAGACAGATCCTAGCCTCCTCTGTTGTTAGGGTTACGGATGTGAGCCAGTAGTGCCTGGCCTAGAGTCTGCAGGTATAGGAGTGGGTGAGTGTGTGTGGGGGTCCCTGTCCTGGGGCTTGAACTCAGAGGGCTTTTTCTCTTAAGGCTAGTGTTCTACCACTTTGAGCCACAGCTCCACTCCTGATTTTTGAGTGGTTAATTGGAAGATTAGAGTCTCACCAGTACTTTTCTGCCCAGATTGGCTTCAAACCCCCATCCTCAGATCTCAGCCTCCTGAGTAGCTAGGATCATAGGTATAAGCCACCAGCACCAGGCCCATGATTTCTTATTGAACATCAGATTCCTCACCTCCTCAAGGGAAAGCCTAACAAGCTCCCAGAAGGGTCTGAGGCTGCCAGTCCCAGGGCTAGATTTTGAGTTGTCAGGCTCTGACACCCTAGTTCTCCAACTTGGCTAAACCCTGAGATCACCTAGCCAGATTTCATTTATACAATACCTTGGAAATTCTGATTTAACCAGTATTGAGTCAAGGCTAAAACCTTCCCAGGTAGTTGTCACAGGTAGTAGGGTGGTGGACAGAAGAGGTTTATATATACAGGTAGGTGGCCCAAAGCAATCATCCCATCTAGTTAGCCTGGCCCACCCACGGTTTCAAATGTATCACTGCCAACATTTAAAAACAGAAATGTCATGTACGTGCACATACAATCCAGATTTACAGCTTCTCCTGACAAATCATAAATCTAGCATTCCCAGTGCCAATTTCTATGTAGGCCACCATGAGCTGGGGCTGTGTAGCTGCTGCCTTTAGTAGCCTAACCCACTTCACTCCCCACCATTGTCTTACCCTTCCTGCCCCACTCTTTGCCAATTCTGAATGGTCTTGGGAAGCAGGCATTGGATTTTCTCTCTGCTAGATTCTGCCTTTCTTTGGCTCTGTTGCTTGGCTAGGGGAGAAACAATTCTTTTCAAAATCTGGTTTCAGATTTTAGAATTGCAAAACAACCAATATGTTGTAAATCTGGATACCTTGCCCATTCGTCCTATGCTTCAATGTGTTACCACCTGCATGGTGTTGTTTTGCAGGAGTTTTGGGGTTTCCCAGTACAAATTATATATAATCCTTTGCTAGAAAACCATATGAACTGCTTGATGAATCCAATGCCTGGTCACTTCTAGCATGTTATATGAACATATCAACCTCAGGGTTCACTTCCAGATGTCAGTTGTCTGCATTTGCACGTCGAATAATGATGTTTTCTGGATTCAGTATTCTCTATAGCTTACACTACACTTCCCCGTGCATTCTTTCATGAGATCTTCACAGTACATTGAACCCAAACAAATATATTATCTTTAGTTATTAACAAAAACTAAAACAACTATGGCTAAGAAAGAATGAGGCTCAATGAAGGGAGGTGACTTTTTCAAGTCGACTTGACCTGCTCTTTGGGATTCTTGCAAGTTTAATTGATGTACCTTCTTGAAAAGACTGCACCTTGGAGAAAACACTCCTCCAGCAAATCCCTTGTGAACTCCGGCCTCACTGTAGGGATGTCAATCTGGAAACCATAAGGCTTTGGAAAATGCTCATGCCTGCACATCTGCTTTCTGACCTCATGTTGCTCAGATCCGATTGCTCTTGGAAAAGCTTTGGTTTATCAGAGAAATGGAAGTCCCATAGTAGAAAGAAATGCATGAACTTGGGAATCTGACAGACGTGGGTTCTAAGAATCTTCCAACCCACCATCAATAGCTTAGCCAAGGAATAAGCAAATGCAACTAATTAGATGGACATAAACCACAGCCTGGAGAAAAAGGAATAAAGACCAAAAAGGAAACCCCACAAACAAATGAAACTGTGAAATGAGCTGGGCACTGATGGTTCACACTTCTAATCCTAGCCACTCAGGAGGCTGAGCTCTAAGGATCAGGGTTCAAAGCTAGCCCAAGCACAAAAGTCCATGAGACACTTATCTCCTATTAACCAACAGAAAAACGAAAGTGGTGTTGTGGCTCAAAGTGGTAGAGTGCTAGCCTTGAGCTGAAGAGCTCAGGGACAGTGCCCAGGCCCAGAGTTCAAGCCCCACAACTGGAGAGAGGGGGAAGGAGAAAGAGAGAGAGAGAGAGAGAGAGAGACAGAGACAGAGACAGAGACAGAGACAGAGACAGAGACACAGAGAGAGACAGAGAGACAGAGAGAGACAGAGACAGAGAAAGAGAGAGAGGGGGGAGAGAGGGAGAAAGAGGGAGAGAGAGAGAGACGGAGAGAGGGAGAGAGAGAGAGAGGGAAAAAGAGAGACAGAGAGAGAGAGAGGGAGAGAGAGGGAGAGAGAGGGAGAGATAGAGAGAGAAATAGTGAGATGAATGAAAACAGAGAAGGCAATCTTTATGAGCTCAGAATGGGCCAAGGGCTGCTGAGAGGAAAAGTGGAGAAATTCTATCATCTTTGGGACTTAGCATGGAGGCATAGTAATTTACTACACAGATCTCTGGATCCAGGCTGCACTTCCTTATTCTCCCTTCCAGAAGAAGAATTGTAATATTTGTTTAGCCAAACAAATCTGACAATTATAACAAGTATGGCGATTCTTCCTTTGATGGGAGAAATTGAAGGAAGGCCCTTTCACATTTATATCCATTAGCATTTTTGTTAAGTATACCTCTGTGCTTAAGGGAAGAGAATAGGATTCTGTTTCTATAGTTTCTGCCCTCATTCTTTTTTTTTTTTTTGCCAGTTCTGGGACTTGAACTCAGGGCCTGAGCACTGTCCTAGCACTCTACCACTTGAGCCACAGCGCCACTTCTGGCTTTCTCTGTGTGTGTGGTACCAAGGAATCGAACCCAGGGCTTCGTGCATGCTAGACAAGCACTCTACCATGCTCCCAGCCCCCTCTGCCTTCATTCTTGTCTCATCATCTCATACCTAGACCACTATGGCAGCAGCTTTCACACTTCTTACTCCCCTACATGTATACCCATCCTCCATGCCATAGCTTTGTGCAGTAGTCTCATCTTTCCTTATACATTGGAATCCCCTGTAGACTTACAGCAATAGGTGAGCGAGGCCATGAACCAACTGAAATGGCTGAGTATTGATGGTGGGAGGTACATACAATAGTAATTCATACAATAGTAATTCATACAATAGTAATGTGCCAGTCATTTCAAAATAGATTTTTTGGGGGGTGGACACAGTAGCCTTTGATCTTATACTTGAATCTCCCTGGGAGCAATGAAGATTTCCATACTGAGATCCATTACATTAGAAACTCTGAGGCTAGGACCCAAATATCTGAACTGGAGCAACCTAGATGACTTCAGTGTCCCACCCAGGATGAGACTCAAGCTCTCAGCTCCAGCATGGACAATGTTTTGAACAAAGAGAGACTACCTAAGAAGTAGACAGGCCTTGATGCAGTGGTGTAGGGAAGAATGGGAAGGTAGGAAATTAGAGCAAAATTGGTAGAAATAGGAAGGGAAGGATGTGTGCTATGTCAAGAAAGGAGATCCAGGGGCCGGGAGTTTGGCCTGGTGGTAGAGTACTTGCCTAGCATGCACGAAGACCCGGGTTCGATTCCTCGGTACCACATACTTAGAAAAAGCCAGAAGTGGTGCTGAGGCTCAAGTGGAAGAGTTCTAGCCTTGAGAAAAATCCAAGGACAGTGCTCAGGCCTTGAGCTTAAGCCCAGGATTGGCAAAAAAAAAAAAAAGAAAGAAAGAAAAAGGAGATCCAACAAGACCAACTGGTTGACCGTTGAGTACAACTCACAGAAAGAGATAAGAGGTGAGCAGAATTTCTGGCTCTCATCGAAGGCTACTCTTTCACCTAACCTAGCACTCAAATATCTCAAAGTCCCTGACTTCCTAGCATGACCCCCTCCACCTGGGTTAGGGATAATATCTGAGATTAATCATGTCCTTGCCCCATGGGCCTTAAAAATTGCAATTACACGCACCTAAAATCAGAAGAGCTTCCGTCTTTTCCTCCAGATTTAAATACGAAGATTTACAAGATGGCAGTGCATTGCCAAAGTCTTTTAGTAGCAGGATGGTAGCAGTAGGATGAGGAGTTGAAATTTTGGTTTCCTAGTCCACTGTTTCCTCCAGTAAGTTTCCAATCTTGTGTATTTTTATAGCAGAATCTAGCCCTCAGCATCTACTCAGGTACCCCACTCATCAGAGGCAATTTATAAACACCCTGTTAAAGAGATGAATATTGTTCTCAAAGCATCTGAGAAAGTAGGGATTTTTAGGAGGATGGCAGGAAAACACCAAGGACTATCACAATCCAGGTGTTCACTGGGGCACAATATTTGGCTGAGAGGAAACGAATGTTTGCCCTAAAGAGTATTTCTCCAGATACTTAACTTTATTCTTATCTGCCCAGTCGAACAGTCACTAACTGACTAATTAAAAAAATATCAGAATTTCAATAAAAATATATGAAATAAATAAATATCAGGACAGTCTGTGGTCAGAAGATTAGGTCTGTGGAGAAAGCTCAGAAAGGAAGGCAAGGAGTTGTGTTCAATTCCATTTGTCTGTGTGTCTGTCTGTCTCCTGCTTTCCTCCCTTCCTCTTACCTTCCTTTCTTCCTTTTCTTTCCTCCTTCTCTTCTGCTTCTTCTTTTTCATCTTCATCTCATCCTCCCTCTTTGGTCTCCCTCCCCTTTATCTCCTTCTTTCTGTAGCCCAGACTACCCTGAAACTCATGATATGTCTATGTTAGTCTTCTGAGTGCTAGAATTACAATTATATGCCACCATGCCTAGCTTCCAACTACATATCTTGACCTGATAATGCCACTTTTCTGGGTTTACAATAAAGTAATTAAATCAGACTCAGTGATCCTTCAAAAGCAGTGATTTGGGCCAGGTGCCACTGGCTCACATCTGTAATCCTAGCTACTCACAAGACTAAGATCTGAAGACTGTAGTTCAAAGAAAAAACCATGAAACCCTTGTCTTCAATTAACCACTAAAAAGACAGATCTAGACCTGTGGCTTCAGTGGTGGGGTACTAGCCTTGAGCATAAAAGCTAAGTGGCAGTGCCTAGGCCCTGAGTTCAATCCCCAGGATCCACACAAAACAAACGACCGATAAAAAAAATGTCCAATGATTTCCTGATTTTTTTTTTTTGCCAGTCCAGTGCTCAGAGTCTCAGCACTGTCCTTGGACTTTCTCAAGGCTAGATCTCTGCCACTTGAGCCTCAGCACCACTTCTGGTTTTTCTATGTATGTGGTACCAAGGAATCGCACCCCGGTCTTAGTGTAAGCTAGGCAAGCACATTACCACTAGGCCAAACTCCTGGCCCCAATGATTTCCTTTTTTTTTCTTGCCCTTTTTTAGACCTACATGAGATAGCTACTGTAAATTCTTTCCCAAACATAAAATCAGATCCTTTCCTTGCTCAATGTCTGACTCTCTCTCCAGGAGAAATTAATTAGCTGTCAAGGCCATATGTGGGGGGAGAAGGGGGAAAGGATACCATTCTCATGTTCTATTGGTTAAAAACACATTTCCATATAAGCACATACATCTGTCTTTGTGCTTGCTCTCCAAGATGCATCTGTTGATAGTTTTCTGGCAAGTCCAATGAGCAGGAGATCTCCTTTTCCAACATTTCCCTTGCCAAGGAATGGGAGATTTTGAGCCCAGTTGGTCTAGTAGACTTCTCGGTATTGGGATGTGTGCGTCACCTTTTTTGGGCCTTCGAGATGCTTTCCCATACATGATGTCACTGGATCTTCACCAAGTTCCTAGAAGGTAGGTGCCTGGCTGTTGCCATTACCATTATGAGTGAGAAATCTGAGATCGGGAGATGGTAACTGGAAGATCTGAGCCACCAGTCAAGGTATTCCCGTCAGTCAGTCAACTTTCTATTGTTATTCCTTTGACAGACATTTGATGTACTAAGAGCATCACACAAATGAAAGGCTCTCGTGGACTATGGCACAAAGATCAGTAAGGCGCTCCTCCCTTCAGTCTGATGTTTGAGAGACACGTGTGCAAGGTATTAATGGCAGTATTAAATGGGGCACATTGGCCAGGTGCTAACAGCTAATGCCTGTAATCCTAGCTACTTAGGTGGATGAGTTCTGAGGATCATGGTTTGAAACCAGCCAAGGCAGGAAAATCAGTGGACTCTTATCTCCAGTGAACCACCAGAAAACCAGAAGTGGCGTTGTGGCTCAAGGTGGTAGAGTGCAAGCCTTGAGTAAAAAGGCTCTGGGATAGCGCCCAAGCTCTGACTGACCCCACCCCCCCCCAAAAAAAAAAGGTTGAAGAAGACAAGTAGCTCTGACTGGTGTGATGTGGACTGGGGAAGACTTCTCAGGAAAGCAGGGGTCAGAGTAGGAGTTTCCATAGCAATGAAGAGGTAGAAAACATCACAAGGAGAAACACACAGGAACGTCCCAGAGGCTGGAATACTAGGCACATACTCTGGGGATGCCAACACCCAGTGCGGCTGGAGATGGAGTTACATGGTGGAGGATAGAAAGATGTGGAGCTGAGGATTCTGTGGGACCTGATAGTGAAGCTGTAGTGGATCTGGGCTAGGGAGTGTGGACTTCTGAGAAGTCAGTGTGTGTGGATGATCCAGATTTTCCTGTTTGGTTAAGAAAGTGCTGTGTGGTACACAATCACCTCCCCTGTCTAATTGTCTCCTCCTCACTGCACATGCATGACCTGGCCCAGTTATTCCAGAGCATTGCTCAATATCAGAAGAGCTTCCATAAGAGACCAGAAAAAAGAAAATGAAAAGAGAGGGTAGAGAGAAGAGAAATACTTGAGCAACCCAGGCGGGCCTGACAGGCTCTGGCCTCTGAGAGGCCCATGTGGGGTTTACATTCTCTGCATGATGTTTGCTGTTGTCTCTGGCAGACAGTAGAGATTCTTTATGTACTACCCGAGGATGGGGTGAGGCCTACAAAGGGCTTGGGCAGCAGTTACAGGGCTGGATTGGAAGGAAGCAGGTGGCCTGCAGAGATATGGCTGCAGGGTCACAGGATGATACTCCTAATCTGAAAGATTCTCTGAAAAAATGCTTCCGTTTCCTCTCTGCTCAAGAAGGAGAGGTAAAGAGAAAAACCGTTTGTCCTGTGCGGTTTTGTTTTTAGCCAGTCCTGTGGCTTGAACTTTTCTCAAGGCTAGCACTCTGAAGCTAGAGTACCACTTCTGGCTCTTCTTGTGTATGTGGGACTGAGGAATTGAACCCAGGGTGCATGCTAGGCAAGTGCTCTACCACTAAGCCACCCTCCTAGCCCAGAAAAACCTTCCTTTCCCTGCCTTAATTTATAGTGATCATCAATCATTTCCAGCCACTAACACATCAGACACCAGCCCTGCACAGCCCCTTGGACTATTATACATTTGTGCTTTTATCACCTAAACATGGACTTTGATCTTCTGGAATTCCAGGAAATGGGCTGTTCATGGAGATTCTTCTGAGAGCACCACACTATGTGGACAACTGTAGAGATTCCCAAAATCCTCCCAAGAGGCTGGAGTTGACTTTACCATTTCCATTTGCACTTGAGGAGTGCATGGGTTTCTGCTTAGCTGGCTTCTGCTGGCTGATGAATTGCCAAGAGATGCAGAGGTTGCATGAGGTCAGCCGCTTTCGTGCAAAGCTTCTCATGGTCAACACGGATAGTGTTCTTAGAGGCGAAGAATAAGATGGAGTCTGGAAGACAGCCATCATACACAACTGCCAGGGACAAGACAGACCTTGTCTTTAGCTTGTACATATGTCCATTGCCTCATTTAATTCTGACAGGAGCCCTGTGAGGAGATACTATTTTGCAAATGAGGACAGCATGGTTCAAGGGAGAAGAAATAACCTGTCCAAGCTCACAGAGATAATAAGCAAATTCAGCACTTAACCTTTTCCAGCAGATTATGCCCCTGCCACATGGACAGAACCCTGCATGAAGGGCCTCACGAGGCCTGAGTCTGGCTGGTGTGAGCTACTCTCCAACATTCTTTTCTACTGTAAAAAAAAAATTCAATTCTGGGAATCAAGCCCAGGGTCTCACACATGCTAAGCAAATGCTTTACCATACCTCAAATCCTTCTTCTGCCCTCTTTAGGAACCAATGATATCTTTAGCCTTCAGGCATTTCTCTAAATACTCCTTTGAATCCAGCTACGAGCTTGCCCAGTATGAAATGTATGTATACAAAGAGCCAAGAAACAAACCATCTTGCTTCTCCTCTCTGGCAAGAAAACTAATCTAGACAAGTTCTGCAAAAACTGAGTATGCATGTGATGTCTGTTACACAATGAGATGTGTGGTTCTTGTGGTTCTGAGACAACCTTCAGGTCTGGAAGGGTACAGTTCTTGGACTATTGTCCCCACTTTTTGTTATTTATTTTTTTTGCCAGTCCTGGGGCCTGAACTCAGGACCTGGACACTATCCTTGAGCTTTGTTGAGGCTAGTGCTCTACCACTTGAGCCACAGCACCACTTCTGGTTTTTTCTGTATATGTGGTATTGAGGAATCGAATCCAGGGCTTCATGCCTGCTAGGCAAGCACTCTACCACTAGGCCAAACTCCCTGCCCGGTCCTTACTTTTTGGACACTATAATTTCTTCCTTATCTAATTTGCAAATCCTAGACAATTCCAAGAAGTCTTCCAGGGGCCCTTTGCTGTCTTTCTTCTCATACAACAATGCCAGCTGCCAGCAGCCTCCCTTGCTCATAAACAATAACTTTCATACAAGGTAATGGGAATTGGGAGGGTGTATTTTCTTCAGTCTAGTTAATGTATTTCACCACGTGGGTCTGCACGGAGAGTTACCTCATCCCAGATTGCTTGTCCAGGTGGCTGCAGGGTCTTGCCAAGTTTTCTCTAGAACAGTGAGCCCTCTTTGACTCTCATATGCCTGAAGATTTTTCTGCTCTTTCTCTCCAGTGAGTCAAACCTAACAGGATCCATCCCTTTTCTACTCTTAAGGGTAGACAGCAGTATTGTCCAGTATTGTGTTGGCAATACACAGTCTCAGGTTCCCTGGGCAGTTTCTTCAGCTTATGGTATCCGATGTTGTCTATCCTAATCGTACATGTACAGTCATGGTTGACAAGAACTCCTCCTAGCTACTCAGGGGTCTGAAATTTGAGGATCCTGGTTTGAAGCCAAACCAGGCAGGAAAGTCTGTGAGATTCTCATCTCCAATTTAAACCTCACAGAAAAATCTAGATGTGGCACTGTGACTCAAGTGGTCGAGTGATAGCCTTAAGGAAAGAAAAGGAGTTCAGGGACAGCACCCAGGCCCAAGCTTCAAAACCAGCAACAAACAAACAAGCAAACAGATACACACAAGCAAAAGGCTTCTCTAGATGCCCAGGGAAGTTGAATTCTAAAATTCCATCATTTTCTAAAAGATGAAGATCAAATGTTGTGAGATGTTATTGAAGCCTCACAATCGCTCCTTCACTCATAGCATGAAAAGTTAATTGAATGTCAGAGTTTCGTCAAACTGTCCCAACTCAAGAGGATTTTCTAAGTCTGTATTAGAAACCAAGGTTATGTGTGTGGCTGCATGGAGCCTCTGTGTTGAGATGGGTCCAGGTTGGTGCTAGGATTAGGGTTGGAGACTGGGTTTAGGTTTAGTGGACAGAAACTGGGATGACTTAGTAACCTCGCTCATAGACTTGTCCTGCTTGCCTCAGATGTTTTCTACTTCCAAATCCTCAGGCTCCCTTGCATCTCTTGGTAGTTTCCCAGTTCAGCCCTTAGTATTTTCCTTCAGATCTTGAAACTAAGAATTAGATGAATCCAGACCTGATCCTTAAGGTAAAAACTAAACATCAACTCACTGTCTTCTAGAGTGTACCCTCTTGGCCTTCTCCTATTCCATAGTTACAGCAACATTTTACAAGAGGAAGGCCTAACTGTGACCCTGAGATAGGCACCCCTGGTGCTCTGGATCCACCTGTTTATGGAAGGGCTGGGGAGGAAACTACATGGCCTATAACTTCTTATACATCCTGGAAATCTGTCTATGATTCAGGGGCATGACTGTAAATGCCAGTTTTATTTGGGACACACTGGTGGAAGATTTGGCACAATGTCACACTTATTTTTAATCCATCCTGCTCAGCCCCAAACTAAGGAGCAGTGAAGGTAGCGATCGACTGGTGTAAAATCTTTTTACCTAAAATGGCATTAGCAAGGTTGCCTGAAATCAAGCCAGAAAATAAGAAGAGCTCCCATCTGCCCTTGTTTCCTATATGTGTGTTGACTTGGTGAGGAATTTACTATGTATCTGAGGTTGGGGGGTCCTCCTTGCCTCTGCCTCCATTTTTCTCCTCTATGTAAATACCCATGTTATCTTCTAGTTAGATCACAGAGAGGGGGCGGGGCAGGAGGGGAGAATAGATACTAAAGTACTAAAATAAATTATCTAAGACCAGCACCTTATCATTGTAGATAAGAACTTTCTTCCAAAGGATACAATCTACCCTCAGAGGTAGATTTTCTGTTAAGAAAATACTGAGGCTTTGGGGCCAGGAGTGTGGCATTGTGGTAGAGTGCTTGCCTAATATGCATGAAGTCCTGAGTTCAATTCCTCAGTAAAAGGCTGGAAGTGGCGCTAGCCTTGAGCAAAAGAAGCTCAGAGACAGTGCCTATGCCTTGAGTTCAAGCCCCAGGTCTGGGGAAAAAATATTGTCTTCCTTGTAATAGCTCCGGCATTATTCTGCTCCAAGCTCTTTCTTCTTTGGCATGCTTTTAATCCAAGGACCCTTAGCTTTTTTATTTCCTATCATGACAGAAACTTCTGAAACTATTGGAAGAGTGCCTATCTGGCCAGGCGAGGTGGCTTACGCCTGTAATCCTAGCTACTCAGGAGGCTGAGATCTGAGGATTGTGGTTCAAAGCCAGCCTGGGCACTAAAGAACGAGAGACTCTTATCTCCAAGTAACCACTAGAAAACAGGAAGTGGGGCTGTGACTCAAGGGGTAGGGTGGTATCCTTGAGCTGAATAGCTCAGGGGCAGCGCCCAGGCCCAGAGTTCAAGCCCTAGGACCTAAAAAAAAAAAAAAAAAGTACCTATCTAAGTCCTAATTTTTTTTTCTTAACTGAAGAAGAATTTCACTTTTTTTTATTCCACATATTTGTAAGACCACAGGTTTGTGTTTTATTTTGTTTTGTTGCAGCTGCTTGGTGGCTGGGGTTGTATTCCAGGGCCTTGTAAGAACTGTAAACATGCTTCTAGGAACTCTCACTGAATAATAGGTAAGAGGTGCATTTAGAATACTTGACTTCTCTAAGCTTTGACTAACACCCCTGGGGAATCCCATTACCTCTACCATATCTACCCAAATCCTATCATGGGGTTGAAAACTACACAGAAGAGTCAATGGGCACATGACATTACTCCGTGTGTGTGTGTGTGTGTGTGTGTGTGTGTGTGTGTGTGTGTGTGTGTGTGTGTGACAGACTTTCCTGTCCAGGCTGGCTTGGAACCAGGATCATGAGATCTCAGTCTCCCGAGTAGCTAGGATTGAAAGCATAAACCACTGGCACCAGATTTATTCCAGCATTCTTAATCTAGCCATTGCTCTCTCCTGCCCCAGCTTTTCAAAGATATTTTGTTACCTCTTGTACCTCACACCATTCTAGAATCCAACCTTTACTTTTTTCCACAACTGCGTCACGTAAAGGACTACCTCAGTTCACTGAAAATATGTGTGTTCTGACTTTCCTCTTTCCTTACACTGGGGACAATGAGACATGTCCCTCTTCAAAACCATTTCTCTCTCTCTCTCTCTCTCTCTCTCCCCCTGTCTCTCTTTCTCTCTCTCTTCAGCCTTTCCTCCCATTCTCCCCTCTCTGTATAAACATCCCACAAGTCTCTCATTCTGAAATCGTTCTCACTTCCCTTGACCTTAACTTTGTATTTGCCCATCTATCCTCCATCTCCCAGCTAGATGAATGAAACCGGTCTTCCTCACCTTTGCACTTCCCCGTCTCCCACACATTCTCAGCCCACAGCCATCGGATTCAGGCACTGACACTGCTTCCTTTGATAAAGCCACCTTTTGGCCAGGCCCAGTGGGGTGCTCTTCCGTCTTATCTCATTCCACCTGTCCTGGTGAGGATCATCTTAGTCATCTCATTCTCCATACAGTTCACTTCCCTGGGTTTTCACACCTGTCTCTCCTGGCACTCCCTTCTACCCTTTTTGGCAGCTTACTCTTTTGTGGTTATACTTAAAGATGAAGTTAAATCCTCGGCCACTGTGAGAGTAGCAGTCACCACTCCCTGGACTGGGGCCTGAAGCTTAGAGACCCAGTGCTTCTGTTAATGCTACTGTTAATGCGACTGTTGTTAACTAATAGCTAGACAACTGCAGCTCAGGGTGCTATCTGGCTCTATGGCAGTCAATACATGAAGACTATTCCAACCTTACTACTCTAAGAATCGAGGGTGGAAAGTGGTCCATCGGAGGTTTCTCCACCTCCTCTGTTACCTGTAAGAATACTGCTGAAGGAGTCAGCTCAGGGATAAGAAGTTAGCAAGATCTCATCTCAGTTAACAACCAGGGCATGATAACACAACTGAGATCCCAACTACTTGAGAGGCCATAGGTAGAGCCAAAGTGTAAGGCCCTATCCAGAAAATAAATAAATGTAGAAAGGCTGGAGGGATGGCTCAAGTGGTAGAATGCCTGTCTAGGAAGCACAAGGCCCAGAGTTCCAATTCCTATTATCCTCCTTCCCCCCAAAAAAATCAGCTTTCCCACTCTCATACATGATTCGTTGTTGTTCTCTGTTGGGTTACTGCCACAGCAAATTAGCATGCACTTATTCTTCCCATCATTGAAAAAGATATAGACACATGAAGAAATGCTCAACATCTCTGGTCATAAAAGAAATGCAAATCAAAACAACTCTAAGATTCCACCTCACTCCAGTTAGAATGGCCAGGATCAGGAAAACAAATGACAACAGATGCTGGAGGGGATGTGGCCAGGAGAGATCACTACTACACTGTTGGTGGGAGTGCAAACTCGTTCAACCACTATGGAAAGCAGTGTGGCAGTGCCTCAAAAGACTAAACATAGAGCTCCCCTATGACCCAGCAATTCCACTACTTGGCATTTACCCAACCACCCAGAAACAAGGACATACTAAACCCACTAGCACAACCATGTTCATTGCAGCACTATTCACCATAGCAAAGATATGGAACCAACCCAGATGTCCCTCAGTTGATGAGTGGATCAACAAGTTGTGGTATTTGTACACAATGGAATTCTATGCTGCTGTCAGAAAGAATGACGTCACCCCATTTGTTAGGAAATGGAAAGACTTAGAAAAAATTATATTAAGTGAAGTAAGCCAGACTCAAAGGAACTTAGGCTCAATGGTTTCCCTCATTCGTCATAATCAGCTAGCTACCTCACTCACTGTATTCTCTATCTGGAACACCCTTACTCTGACTACTTCATTTAATTTCCAACTTGTTCCTCTTTCTTTTTTCCTTACTTCTTAAAAAAAATGTGGAAGCTGGCCACCATGACTCACGCCTCTAATCCTAGCTACTCAGGAGGCTGAGATCTGAGGATCATGGTTCAAAGCCAGCCAGGCATAAAAAGTTCCTGAGAGTCTTATATCCAATTAACTACCAGAAAACTGGAAGTAGCACTGTGGCTCAAGAGATAGGGCAGTATTTTTGAGCTTTGAGCTCAGGGATAGTGCCAAGGCCCAGAGTTCAAGCCCCCTGACTGACAAAATAATTTTGCCTGGGCACTGTCCCTGAGCTCTACAGCTCAAGGCTACTGCCCTGCCCTGGGCCTAGGCATTGTCCCTGAGCTCTTCTGCTCAATGCTACTGCCATACTCCTTTAGTCACAGTACCACTTCTGGTTTTCTAGTAGTTAATTTGAGATAAGAGTCTCACGATCTTTAGTGGGTCCTAAAGTCTTTTGTGCCCAGCTGTCTTTGAACTTTGATCCTCAGATCTCAACCTCCCTGAGTAGCTAGGATTACAGGTGTATGCCACCATACCCGCTTAATTTTGTTTTCAATTGTTTTTAATTGCTATGCAGAGAGGTTGCAGTTACATAAGTCAGGTAATGAATCCCTTTCTTTCTTTCTTTCTTTCTTTCTTTCTTTCTTTCTTTCTTTCTTTCTTTCTTTCTTTTTTTGCCAGTCTTGGGCTTGGGCTCAGGGCATGAGCACTGTCTTTAGGTTTTCTCAAGGCTAGAGCTTTACCACTTGAGCCACAGCACCACTTCTGGCTTTTTTTTTTTATGTATATGGTACCAAGGAATTGAACCCAGGTCTTTGCACATGCTAGGCAAGCACTCTACCAAACTCCCAGACCATGAGTCCATTTTTTTTGGACAATGTCATCCCTTCCCTTGCTCTCTCTCAGTTTTTCATCTACCATCCCCACCCACAAGTTGTATAGTTCATTTTCAACACAATGTGTAGTATCACTGGGGCATTTACATTAATGACTTTTTAAGATATAAAAACAGTTGTTTTAAAATTCCATTTATTAGTTATATTTTAATTGGTTATTGATATGGTCAGATTTAAATCTACCATCTTGCAATCTATTTTCTTTCTTTTCTTCCTTTCTTTCATTCATTCTTTCTTTCTTTCTTTTTATTTGTGGGTCATGGAGCTTGAACTCAGCCAGGACCCTGTCCCTGAGCTCTTCAGCTCAAGGCTACTGCCCTGCCCTTGAGCCAAGCCCCACTTCCCTTTTTCTAGAGGTTTATTGGAGTCTCAGGTCATTTTGTGCCAGGGCTGGCTTTGAACCTTGATCCTCAGATCTCAGCCTCCTGAGTAGCTAGGATTACAGGCATGAGCTACCGCACCTGGCTAAATTTTTTTTCTGTGATGGGGCTTGAATTCCGGGCCTGAGCACTGTCCCTGAGCAATTGAACTCAAGGCTACTGCCTTACCCCTTGAGCCACAGCCCCACTGCAATTTATTTTCTTTATGCTTTATAAAGAAAATATTTTCTCTTACCCCCCCCCCCGCCCGCTTTTGTTTTGCTGCTTTGTAAAAGTAACTGGGCCAGATGTCACATTCCCGAAATCCCAGCTACTCAGGAGGCTGATCTGAGGATCATGGTTTGAAGTCAGGCAGAGCGGGAATAAAAGCCAATCACACGTCCTACACCAGAGCAAGCCAAACCCACCAACCTTCAGCTTCATTACTTTAGCAAGCCTAGATCATCTCTCCTCTGCTATCAAACTCAAGGGTCTCCTGCCTCCATCTCTTGAATAGCTGGGATTGCAGGCTGGTGCCACCAGGCGCAGCTTTTTACTTTGATTTCTCTCTGTCTTGCTGCAAAACAGACCTGTTTTCTTCAGCTGTTGGATGTGGACAAATCAAGCCTGTTCACTTTCTCTATCCTTCCCATCCTCCCCATTCCCTACCTCCCCCTGGCCCCCACCCCATGCCATGTTCTTATAGCATCTTGGAGTTGCTTGCTGAGAAAACTGGTGCAGATACAGCTGAATTCCTTTTGTACTCTCTACCCAGTATCTGCCCCCATGGCAGTCTGATTCAACATCTATTTAGTACCTCTACCGGGAAGCCGATTCAGACTTCAGTGAGAGCCGTCTGGTTTAGTTGAGAAGGCTCAGCTGACTTTTATGGCCTTCATCATTCTATTGCTTGAACAGCTGAAGAGTGCAGACAATGATAGTTTGAACTTCTGAGGTCCTCGTGAGACCACACACACGAAGAGAAAATCTTCACGCATTTATGAGAACTAGGCTGGAAGAGAGCATAAATGATGGACTATTTCTTTAATACTATGGTCATATGTTTAAACATCACTTAGTAGGTCTATTGTTTCTCCCTTGCTTCTGGCACCTAGACATGTAGAATCACCCATCTGAGTATGGAGTAGTGCTTTGAACTGAACAGCTAACTTCTGAACCAAAGCCTGAAAAATGGACAATCAGGGCCGGGAGTTTGGTAAAGTGCTTGCCTAGCATGCACAAAGACCCGGGTTCAATTCCTCAATACACACACACACACACACACACACACACACACACACACACACACACACAAGCCAGAAGTGGTACAACACTAGCCTCAAGCAAAAAAGCTCAGGGACAGCCCAGGCAGGCCCTGAGCTCAAACCCCAGAACTGCCGGCCCCCCCCCCACCCCCCTCCAAAAAAGCTACAAGTGGAGGTGTGGCTCAAGCCTAAGCACAAGTCCAGGACTGGCAAAAAAAAAAAAAAAAAAAAAAAAAGGGCAGTTAGACCAATAAGGAAGAGACAGACAGAGCAGCAAAGCAAAAGGCCTGGAAGTGGGTACCTAGATGGTATTTTCCCTAAATGATGTTTTTTATTGTTGCTGTTATTTTTTTTTTATGTGACTGGACTTTGCAGGTGGCTTAGCAGGTGTGGAAAGAGATAAGCCAAGAGAGGTAACAAGGAACTGGACTCTTCCTTCTCCAGGCCAAATTGATAACAAAGTTGACTTGTGGCTTGAAGGGTGGAGGCCAGAATTCCAAGATGAGGATCAAGTTAGATCTCCAAGCCTGAGGCAAAATGGAAAGAAATGGAAGCTTCTTTGTGCCTCCAACTCCATTCTGGACAGCAAGAACAGAATTACTGCTGTTACGTGAAGTCATTTGTTTCTCTTCCCAAGTTGCAAGTTTTGCTCAAGGAAAATTCTGGTTTCCGTGGATTTATCGCACAGCTAGGACAATTTCAGATAAAGATGATCTTCAGGACATGGCAGTGGAAGCACTTAGGGATAATGGATTGTAAAATCAGGAAAGGCTGGATTATTGGGATGGACAAAGGATCAGACAGGCTGGAAGCATGGCTCAAGTGGCCTAAGCACTTGCCTTGCAAGAGTAAGGTCCTAAGTTCAAACCCCATTACTATCACCACCACCAACAAAAACAACAAAGGATCAGTAACAAAACAACAACAACAACAAAAACCAGGACAAAGCCAGGCACTGGTGGGTTCAAAGCTAGAACAGCTGATAAATCCAAGAGATTCTTATCTCCAATTAGCCAGCAAAGATACAGAAGTGGACGTATGGATCAGCTTTGAGTGAATACGCCAAGGAAAAGCCAAGGCTAAACACCAGGAAGCCTACACACACACACACACACACACACACACACACACACACACACACACACACACACACACACAAGTTATAAGTTTCATACAGAACTGTCTGTGAGGCACACATGCACACACACAGATTTATGTTTCTTACTAAAACTAGGGTGTTCAAAGCTTATATTGAATAAGGGATGGGACTTAAAAGTTCACACAGGACCTATCACTGGCAACTTGGTTTGTCATTGTTCATCACCTAGTTTCCTCAGGACTTGCCAACCAATTGGAAGCCTTGAAGCTATATCCAACAACCTTAACTCCATCTTTTTAGTCTATACTTGTGATGGACAGATACATTTGCACCAATGCTGTCTACATTGTAATCTCTGGAATTTATGAAGGTGTTAGTTTCCATGAGGGAGGGGAATTGGGGAGCTAATCAGATGACTTTTAAAAAGAGAGGTTAAAATCTAAGAGAAGTTATCCTGGCTTAGCTACATAATCAACAGTAACAGTAAAAAGAGGGAGACAGAAGTGTTTGAGTTGGAGAAGTTAATGACGGGGAACACAGATGACTGAGTGCTGTAGCCACCAGCCAAGGAATGTGGGAAGCTTCTGGAAACTGGAGGAAATGGGTTCTCTCTCACATCTGGACAAGAACACAATCCTGATAGCACCTCAATTTTAGCCCAGTGAGACTCATGGGGGATTCTTGACCTTAAGATCTACAAGATAATAATAAATTTACATTGGCTTAGCCACTCAATTTGTAGTCATATATTACACAAGAAATAAGAAACTACAGATTAGCACGGTGGTGCTGGCCTGTAATCCTAGAACCAGGAGAGGCTGAGGCAGGAGGAGTATGCACTTAAGGGTAGCTTGGGCAAGAGTGGGAAGAGGAGAAGAAAGGAAAGATGAAGGGGATGGAGAGCTGAAGGGAAGAGAGGGAGGAAAGCAAACAGGCCTGTCACTTCCTGGAGAGAGCTTGGTTCTCCCCATCACCACCTCCTACATGGTCCTACTCCAGCCCCTTTGGAGATGGGTGATGTCTCCGTGGCCAGGAGCCTGCCTGTTGTGGGAGCACCCAGGCCCACCTCAAGGGACCCTCCTGCACAATACGCAGAGTGGTTAAGTGGCCAAAGCATCCCGTTGTCTGTGTAGTCTTCCCCAAACCTCATCATTATCCAGGTATGAGCTGTAAAGAAGCTTTGCCCCTCGCTTTGTGTCTCACCTTGGTACCGGGGGTATCAGGGAAGCGTTGCTTGCTCGATGCTCAGCATCCTCAGTGCTGCCCTGCGGCCTTGTCTCCTCAGCGTGCAGAATCTGGGAAGAGTTGGAGCTGGGCTGTCCTCTCACTGCAATCATGTGTACCACATACTGCATGCACACACACACACACACACTGCAAGCACCCTGAATTTAGCCAAACACCATGCTGTAAATAAACATTGGAAGATGTGCTGTTCTTTTTACCAAAGGAGTCCTTAGAAATATAAAAATTTGGGCCTGGAATTTGGCCTAGTAGTAGAGTGCTTGCCTAGTATGCACAAAGACCAGGGTTCGATTCCTTGGTATCACATACATAGAAAAAACCAGAAATGGTGCTGTGGCTCAAGTGGTAGAATTCTAGCCTTGATATATATATATATTCATATATATAGTTAAGTAGTTGAACAAAGATTACAATTTCATAAGTAAGCTTATGAATGCAATGCGTGCTGACAATTCCACTCCTTCCATCATTCTCCCCACTGTTCATCCTCCAGTCCCTACCCTTAAGTTACATGGTTCAATTTTTACATACTATGCTTTGATCATAAGGACTGCATCTCCTCACTCTGATTCCTTACCCCTACCATGGTTGCAGAAATCACCTTCTACTACTACAAAAGAGTTTCAGAAGCTGAGCACCGATGGCTCATGCCTGTAATCCTAGCTCTATAGAAGGCTGAGATGGAGGACTGCAGTTTGAATCCATCCTGGGTAGGAAAATCCATGATACCTGTAATAACATGGCAAGCTTAGCTGTCAAATTGTGTTTGTTTTTGTAAAAATGCTTAACCTGCTCCATCACCTGTGAGTGGTTAGGACCACCTGCATGTGGTTTCGACCATGTGCGTGTGGGTTCATCCTTGTGGCTATTGATTATGGGCATCGTGAGGTGACATCATACAGTGACTACCAGCGTGGTGTTTACCTTTAAAAGCTCTGTCCCACGGAAGGTCGGGGCTGTTCTGTCAGCCAAAAGATGATGGAAAGTAGCCCCTGCACTGCCATTAAACTGACTCCTAGCTCCGTTTACTAAGTGCTAGTGACTCTATTGCTGGGGGATTCAGGGCCCCCCAAAATGGCTGGGATATTACAATACTATTCCCTCCAATTAACAACACACACACACACACACACAGTTTTTTTCCAGGAAAGAGCCTTGGCAATGCCCTGGGGGGCGGAGAGGGGGTAGGAAGGGAAGCCCATCACCTCAGCTCACGTGGTAGGGCCACTCTGAGCAGTTATCACAGAGATGCCTTCAGTTTGGCTCAATTTATGCCCCTTTGAAGCTGGGGTGCCAAGGCCACCTCTTTCTGATGTAGATGAGGCTGTAGGAGGAGCTGAATCCCCACAATTGAGTCTTCCCCCAGAGCAGTGCCCCCTTCATCCCCCAAACAAGCTAGGAGGACCCACCCTCACTTTCTGGGCCCCCTCCTAGAACCACAGTTGGCCCTCCGTCTTAGTCATCCCGGGCATCTGCTTTTGGCTGACAGAGCCAGAGGTGGGGGTCTCCCGCAAGCTGGGCCAGGGCCCACCAATCACACCGGGTCTCTGCAGCTGAGTCTCTTGTGAAGTCATTTGCATAATTCGGTTCAATATTTACAGAGCCAACCTCATTTTCTGGGTTGTCTCCATGGCCGACAGCTGGGAAAGCTGCAATTATGGCATTACATGCTCGCAGGGAAGCCACTGGGAGTGAGCAGTGAGAGGCAGCTTCTAAACAAACGCAGCCCTGGGGAGCCCAGCCATGGTCGGCCCCAAATCTCTGCATCTGGAAGTCTGCCTAAGCCACAACTGCCAGCAAGCCAGGCTGCTTCCGAAACAGCCAACAACAAAGATGGCAACCATAGCAATAATGGTTACTTGTTATTTAGTTAATGTGGGAACAGCTGACTTTTGTCCTTGGAAGTACTAGGGCTAAGGGTATGGAATTTCTCACTGAATCACCACAGCAGGCCTTGGAAGAATCACTTAAGACTGCTTCAGGCCATTATTTTCTGTATAAATGAGACTCTATTGGCCAACGAAAGGGCAGGAAGTCATATTAGCTTTACTCACAGCTAGAATCAGGATGTGAATGACATCGTTCACTTTTGTTTTTCCTCTAGTTGACTTCTGACCTTCATTCTGCTCTGGTGGAGGCTCGTGGGGGCACCAACCCAGGCTCTGTGCTATCTGGTTCTGGAGGACGGGAAGTCTGAAGCTACTGTAGGTACTGAGATTCATTCTGATTGGACAGGCTCGAGTCATTGCTCACCCAACACCCGCCTCCAAATAAAAATCAAGAATTGGATGGAGTACAGGCGATTAAATGTGGAGACAACAGGTGGAGACTTTAAAGGTCTACATTATATTATTCGGGTGAGAAAACAGATCTAGAGTTTTAGCTTTTTCTTTCCTTTGAAACTTTTTAATTGGCCTGTGAGTTTGGCCTAGTGGTAGAGTGCTTGCCTAACATGCGTGAAGGCTGGGGTTCGATTCCTTGGTACCACATACATAGAAAAGCCAGAAGTATGATCCCCAACAATCAAAAATAAATTTAAAAAAAGCCAAAAGTGGTGCCGTGGCTCAAGTGGTAGAGGACTGGCCTTGAAGAAAGCCCAAGGACTGTGCTTAGGCCCTGAATTCAAGTCCCAGGACTGGCAAAAAATAAAGAAATAAAACTTTTTAATTGTTAAAATTTTTTCTCTCCTCTGTTTACTCTTATTTTTATTAAGTTCCTTATATATGTTTAAATTTTTTAACTCTCAAGATGTTCAAAACTAAAAAGAAAAAAAGCTTGTTTTCTAAATACACTGCTCTCAGAAACTGTCTTTTCTTCTCTCTCCCTTCCTTCTTTCTTTCCTTCCTTCCTTCCTTCCTTCCTTCCTTCCTTCCTTCCTTCCTTCCCTTCTTTATTTTTTGGTAAACAAAGTAAGTTTATTTGAAAGCAAGCCATGAATAGAAAATAGCAAGATTCATCTTAAAAAGGGCCCCAAAGAGAAGTCAGAAATCGGGGTGTGTGTGTGTGTCTCCCGCCCCCATGTTTTCTGAGGAAGCATTTCCATGTTCATCCAGGCAGAAAGTGCAGGAGCTAGTCATGAATTTAGATGTGTAAAGACTCTCCTGAGAGCCGTGTACCTGGCAAAGATGCAATTCTTCCTAAGAGCCAAAAGAATTAAGAAACACACGGGGTGCCAATGCCTCGTGCTTGTAATCCTAGCTACTCAGGAGGCTAAGATCTGAGGATAGCAGTTCAAAGCCAGCCCAGGCAGTAAAGTCCTTGAGACTCTCATCTCCAATTAAACATTAGAAAACCAGAAGTCGCACTGTGGCCCAAATGGTAGAGCACTAGCCTTGAGCTGAAGAGCTCAAGGACAATGCTCAGGCCCAGAGTTCAAGCCCTACAACCAACAAACAACAACAAAAAACTAGGGCTGGTGGCTCATGCCTGTAATCCTATCCACTCAGGAGGCTGAGACCTGAGGATTGCAGTTCAAATCCAGTCTATGCAGAAAAAGGAAGGAAGGAAGGAAGGAAGGAAGGAAGGAAGGAAGGAAGGAAGGAAGGAAGGAAGGAAGGAAGGAAGGAAGGGAAGGAAAACACTAGGTCCAAATGGAAGAGGCAAGTTTTGAGCATGATTTATTTCCAATTTATTGTCCTTCCAACTCCTCACACTTGATGCTTTGACTTTAATCATTGTCCCCCAACATATGGTAAACCATATTACCCAGTCCCTGTGAAAGTAATCTTATTTGGATGTAGAATAGTTGCGGATGATCAAGGTGCAGTCGTTGACTGCTATGTGATTGTAACCTCTCTGTACAATACCTTTATAATAGCAATAAAAACATTTTTTTCAAGAGTTATGAGCCAGGCATGTGGCATGCACCTCTGATTCCAGCCCTGGGAATGCAGCCTAGGCTTACACAGAGAGACTCTGTCCCACACAAACAGAAAAGTCACCAGGGTAAGACTGACTCAATACGATTGTTACCTTATAAAAGAGGAAACTAGACACAGAGACACGGGGGAAACCATGGGACAAAGATGAGGGTGATGCTTCCACAAGCCAATGAACACCAAGACAGGTCAGAAAACTACATAGAACAGATTCCCCAGCACCCCATAACTTTCAGAAGGAATCGACCTACCAATACCTGCATTTCAACCACCTTGCTTCTAGAACTGTGAGAATACGCATGCGTCTATTAGCTGAAGCATCCACTTTTATAACAACTCAAGGAAATAAAGAGAACTACTTCACAGAGAGAAATGGGTGCTGAAAAAATGAAAGAAACTGTGGGCCAGGCACCTGAGTGATAGCTCAGTATTATCTCTGAGAATACTTTCCACACAGATACACTGCCTTGTTATTGGCAAGAATGGCCAGGAAAAAGACACCAATTGACATGGGCACTGCCAGGGGTGTCAGCAGCCAGCTGAGTCTTGCTGTTCTGTCAACAAAAGGAGAATTCATTCATGCCCGAGAGCCAGTGGCAGGTGCTGTCCTTTCTAATTATAGAAAAAAGAAGCCTGGGCACTTAAAGCTGGAACCACTTGCTCATAAAGTCTGTCTGTGCACCTGGCTCTTCTCAGACTCGTCAGACCTGCCTCTCCAGGCTTGTCTCCTCTTCTGACTCACATATTTCTCCCAGATATGCTCATCCTGATTCTCCTAGCACCCGCCTCCACTCTCACCTCTGCCCCTAGGCTAATTGTGAAGACTGGACCTTAAATGTCAGCTACCTCTGGCATCTAAATCTTGTTCAGAGCCCAGTAGCTGTTCCTGAAGCTTCCTCCCAATTCCTTCTCACCTACCGCCTTCCCTTCTCCCACCTCTCCCTCCCCAGGTTAGAAGTCATAGTCCTTCATTTTGAACTTCTCTGCCATCCTTTCTTTGAGGTGTGCTTTTGGATTTTTTGTGTGTGTGGTATTGGAATTCTCTGTTGTGATAAGCTTGTGTGGATCGCTATCCCTGAGCTTTTTCACTCAAGGCTACGGCTCTGCCACTTGTAACCACAGCTCCACTTCTGATTTTCTGGTGGTTAATTGGAGATAAAGAGTCTCACAGACTTTGCCCTCTGAGTCAGCTTTGAATTGTGATTCTTTAAATGACTTTTTCTCTATAGCATGAGATAACTTAGGGATGAGAGTTGTTTAGGCACTCATTTTCTTAAATAGCTGGCATTGTTGGGGGTAGAATCCAGGACCAAGGCATGGGCTATACAACCTTACCCTTTCTTCCCATACTTCACTTCTTATATCATGTAGTTCTCATTTTTTTTTTTTTTCCTGCCAGTCCTGGGCTTGAGCTCAGGGCCTGAGCACTGTCCTTGGACTTTCTCAAGGCTAAAGCTCTACCACTTGAGCCTCAGCACCACTTCTGGCTTTTTTTCTATGTATGTGGGACCGAGGAATTGAACCCGGGTCTTCATGCATGCTAGGCAAGCACTCTACCACTAGGCCAAACTCCCAGCCCCATAGTTCTCGTTTTATTGCTGATTCTAGGGCTTGAACTGAGGGCCTGAGTGCTTTCCTTGAGCTTTTGTACTCAAGGCTGGAATTTTACCACATGAGCTGCAGCTCAATTTTTGGCTGGTTTTGGGTGGAGAATTGGGGATAAGAGTCTCATGGACTTTCTTGCCGCAGCTGGCTCTGAACCACAATTCTCAGATTTTAGCCTCCTGAATAGTTAGGATTATATGCACAAGTTACTGCCATCCACTACAGTTTTTGCTTTTGTTTGTTTCTTTTCAAAATTTGTGCCAGTACTGGGGCTTGAATCCAGGGCCCAGGCTCTGCCACTTAAGTTTTCATCGTATCCACTTGTGATTTGGGGGTAGTTAACTGGAGGTAGGTCTTATGGCTGGTTATCAGTGATTCATGCCTATGTAATCATAGCTGCTCAGGAGGCTGAGATCTGAGGATTGCCATTCAAAGTCAGCTAGGGCAGGAGAGTCTATAAGACTCTTATCTCTAATAAACTACTGGAAAAAAAAAAAAAGGAAAGCTGGAAATGGCACTATGGCTCAGGTGGTAGAGCACTAGCCTTGGGCAAAAAAAAAAAAAAAAAAAATCTCAGGGAAGCCCCAGGACCAGCACACACATGAAAGTCTCATGGACTTTTCTATTGGCTGGCTTTGAGCCACAAGCCTCAGATTTCAGCCTAGCATTATAGAATAAACTACCAGTGTCTGGCTTCCTCTAACATATTGAAAGATAGACTCTGCTTTCTAGAAAAGAACCCCTTTTCTGAAAATCCTGACTCATTTTGTGATCTTCAAAGAACTTATCATCTAAGATTATCTGTTCTATTGTGGTCTCACTTGGCTTCAGCAGGATGATAAAGCCCAAATCGAGACAATCCAATAAGAATTTGATATAGGTGACCACTGGACCTGGAACGATGCTAAGATCTCACAGGAAGATGGTGGAGTCTATTTCCAATTTATCACCAAAAAGCTAGAAATGAAGGTGTGGCTCAAGTGGTAGAGCAGCAGTATTAAGTGAAATCATTAAGGAATTTGAGTGTGAAATCAACACACACACACACACAACAGCAGCCATAGCAACAGTAACAGCAGCCAGGCAGGACTCAGGACTCAGCGCTGTGTAGAGCTGGGTGGTGTGGGATAGCAGGGACCACTACTTAGCTTTGTGTTTGCTTCAAGTTGAAATAACAGGGCTGTAAGAAAGGCTGTGGGCCAGCAGCTCCTGGAGAGCTGGAGCAGCATAGCTACATCCCACTGTGCCCAAGAACACAGCCTCTAGAGGCCCCATGGGCTGAGTTCTTTCCACATGCCAGCACAGAGTTGCTGCTCTCATCTTCAACAGAGACTGAGTCAGCAAGCTGCCCACACACACCTGGAACAGAGGGATGGCAAATCTTTCCTTGTGAGAACAATGGAAGCCAAAGACAAGAGGTCAAAAGTTTACACCCAAGAGTCAAAAACTCTGGATGCCAAATGGGAGTCCGGATGTCACATCTGACTTTCGAAGAGTAAAAGACATCCCTAGAAGCTTAGTCTATGGTTTAATTAATAGTGATGTATTTACATGGAAAATAATGGTAGGGATGGCATTGGCCAGGATTCACTGTACTTTAAACTGATTTATTGAGTCCTCCTCATATAACTTAAAAGAAGAAAACAAAAGTAATGTATGGCACAGTTGTGACAAATGGACCAAGGTTGTGGAAGGAGTGTATATAGTCTCTGTGCAACTTTTTGAGTAACTTCGAATGTTTTAAAAAAAATGTTACAACTTATTGTTGGAAGTAGCGCTGGGAATGTGGCTTTAGTGGTTGAGTGCTTGCCTGGCATGCATGAAGCCCTGGGTTCAATTCCTCAATACCACACACACACACACACACACACACACACACACTCAGTGGGGCTGTAACTTAAAGTGGTTGAGTGCTTGCCTGGCATGCATGAAGCTCTGGGTTCAATTCCTCAATAACACACAGGCACAAACACACACAGAGTGGTGCTGTAACTTAAATTGGTAGAACACTAGCCTCAAGCAAAAAAGCTCAGGGACAGTCCAGGCCCTGAGCTCAAGCCCCAGAACTGCCCCCCACGTGCCCCCCCAAAAGCTAGAAGTGGAGGTGTGGCTCAAGTTGTTGGCACTAGCTGTGGAGTAAATTCAAGGTCCCAAGTTCAAGCCTCAGTACTAGAAAAAAGAAAGAAAAAAAGGATTGTATCCAATTGAAAAGCTTCTTTCTGCGCAGCACAAGAAACAAGTGGAGGGAGAAAAGCAACTCAACGAACCCCAAATCCTAATCCTATCAGCCCTTTGGGGGAACCTTTCCTTCCAGATCTGTCTCAGGACAAAGGTCCAAGAGTACCCCTCTGGGACCTAAAGGAATCCTACTGTCTCCTTAGCCTTCACATTTGTCCTAACAGAAAAGTAACATATAAAGGTCCGGGGAGTGAACCTCTATGCTCTCCCAGCTATGTTCCAGTTATGAGAGCAGAGGCTCACGGCTCATCTGCTGAGCCTGCTTCTTTATCTGCAAGTCACTTCTTAGGATTTAAGCAACTCAGTGCAGGCAAAGCTACCTGCAGCTCTCAAGGCCCAGTGCCCTCCTTTCCCTTCCTCTACTCTGTGGTCTGGGCTGGATCTTTAGACCATCTTTTCTGCTCCCCCCCCCCCCCCATTAAGCCAGTTCCCCATAGTCTAGTGTCTCCAAAGGCAGCTGTGTTTCACCTTGACAGGACCTCCCCCCATTCCTGTGGACACAGGAAGCTCGGCTTGGGTTCTCACTTGCCACAAGGGGGAGTGCAGAGGTATACATACTGCTCTAGTCTTCCAGTTTTTTTGCCTCCCATCACTCATTCTTTACTTCTACCATTTCAAATGAGCTCTGCCTTTTCCCAAACCCTATGGCCAGGACTAGGCTGAAGGTATGCACTGCAGCTAGTTTTTTTTTTTTTTTTTTTTGCCAGTCCTTGGACTTTCTCAAGGCTAGAGCTCTACCACTTGAGCCTCAGCATCACCTCCGGCTTTTTTCTATTTACGTGGTGCTGAGGAATGGAACCCGGGTCTTATGCATGCTAGGCAAGCACTCTACCGCTAGGCCAAATTCCTAGCCCCAATTTGTTTTTTTTGAAGAGTTTCTGCTGACAAAAAACAAGATTGTAGGGGCCCAAAAGGAGTTTCTCAGAACCATTTTTCAACTTGGTCTCCAACATGTGATCCTCCTACATGGGTAAATGTGGCAGCTCTCAAACTTTTCCCTCTCCTTAAAAATTGTTAGGCATTGGTGGCTTACACTTATAATCCTAGCTACTTCAGGAGGCGGAGATCTGAGGATCCATTCAAAGCCAGTCCAGGCAGGGAAGTCTCTTTTGTTTACAATTAACCATTCTTTTATCTCCAATTAACTATCAAAAAACTGGAAGTGGAGCTGTGACAGTGTTAGCCTTGAGGAGAGGGGGAGAATGGCTCACACCTGTAATCCTAGCTACTCAGGAGACTGATATCTGAGGACTGCAGTTCAAAGCCAGCCCAGGTGTAAAAATCCATGAGACTATCCCCAATTAACTACCAGAAAACGAGAAGTGGCACTGTGGCTTGAGTTGGAATGGTCAGAGACAGTGCCCAAGCCCAGAGTTTAAGCTCCAACCCAAACATTAAAAAACAAAAAAAACAACCACCACCACCAACAAAAAAAAACCCAGCTGCAAGCTCCAATTGGGTTGAATGTTTCCTAACCTGTGCTCCTGAATAAGGGGGCTGGGAATGTAGCCTAGTGGTAAAGTGCTTACCCATGAAATGTTAGGTTCAATCCCCCAGTACCACAAACAGAACTAGTTCAGTGGCTCAAGTGATAAATGCTATAGCCTTGTGCAAAAGCTCAGGGACAGTGCCCAGGTCCTGAGTTCAAGGCCCCAAACTGGAAAAAACAAAAACTCACAATTGCTAAATCATATTATTAAAGGACCTACTACTGTACTGGCCTGTCATAGGTGCAAATCTAGTTACAACTTGATAGGCGAGGCTCTTTTCAACCATTTCATGTTATCATACTCCTCAGTTCCTCAAGCACAGAATGAAATAAATGGATAAAGGACAGGGGAGGACAACTAAAAAAACATGTACTCCAATCTCGTTAGGGCAGCTACCACAGTAGATGTAGCCAGGCAATACCAGCTGAAATGTCTTCTAGCAGTAGACTAGTCTTCACGATCCATGACTCCGATCCCACTGAGTATCCATCCCATCTCCATGTTGATGTGGTTGACAACGCAGGAGCCCCAAGAGAAACTATCTAGTGCTTAGCCTGACATGTTATATTCAACAGAACTGACATTTCAATAAGAGGCATTGTCATCTTTGTACCTAAGAGTCTATGTGAGAGAATATAAAAAATGAGAAATGCAATGTTGGATGTATCGAAAATATTTTATAATCAATTCTCTAGTATCCTAGCCATCTAATACATGAAAAAAGTATATGGTGGAACACTCAATTATTTTTAAACAATGAAAGGAAATATTTAACTAGAGGTGGTAAAGAATTATACAAATATAAATTCAGGCTTCCTCATTTTCTAGAGCAGCTAAACAAAAATATTCAAGAATAGATGACAGTATAGCTCAAATGCAAAACTCCAAAGTCAAATAGCCACTTACATTGAGATGTACCAGAACTATTTGTAACTTAAAACAATAACAGCAAAAGGCACAGAAGCCCATCCCATTTGATGTGTCTTAAAATCCTTTAAGCAGTAACAAGGTAATATGGAAGAACGATCAAACCTTGGCCTGAGCTGTCTTCTGGTAATTATCCATCCTATTAGCAGTTTTGCTAGGAATAAAAGCTCTATGCCACCAACTTGTGCCGCCACTTTGCAGTGAAAATCAGTGTTATCCTTTTCTTTCCATTTCCAGTTTTCACTATGTTCTGAGTAGAATGTCATAAATGAGACTATTCCATCACCTAAACTGAAGTGTCACTCCCCCTTCCCAACTCATTGCTTTCCCTTAAAAGATGTACTTAACAATCCTCATTTTATTCTCCTGAGACATTATGCATGATCCATTATAAAACATACAGGCAATACAAAGTTCAAACATCTATCAATTGATGGAATAAACACATGGAATTAGACATGGTACATTGTGAAGGAAAATCACGGTTTCATTTATTTTTATGAGACAGATTACGAGTGCATGACGAAAAAGCTTAAGAGTCATCATCAAACTGTGCCAAGAATATTGCAAGAGATTACTCAGGGAAATCTGTACAAATTCATATTCTTAGTACCAGATGGTAGAAAAAAATATTTCTTTAAATAATCTTGTTTACATCCAGGAAAACAGATTTGATAAACTGAACAAGTAGATAGCCACCTCCTCTCTTTATGATCAAATAACAATTACAATGGAGGTTCTGAAGAAAAACTAGGATGAAAAAACCCAAATAAAGGTCAACACTGTTATTAAGATGTTCCTTTTTTCAATATGAATTGAAATATGTTAATTAGATATTTTCCAAAGAACCCTTCCAGCCATATTTCCCAACCCTTCTAAAACTTTCAATGCATTAAGATGCTAGATTATTGGGTCACGAGTTTGGCCCAGTGGTAGAGTGCTTGCCTAGCATGCACAAAGACCTGGGTACCAGATACACAGTATAAAAAAAAAAAAAGCTGGAAGTGGTGTTGTGGCTTAAGTGGGAGGGATTTAGCCTTGAGAAAGCCCAAAGACAATGGATGCTCAGGCCCAAGTTCAACCCCCAGGACTGGCAGGGGAAAAAAAAAGATGCTGAATTATAGCAGTCCATGTGTCTGCTGAAAGCAATATAGTACTAATGGTTTTAACAGCAACATATCCTTCTTTAAAAGAGAGAGAGAGAAAAAAAAAAAAAACTTCTACAAATATCAGAAATCCAGTTTTGGAACATTTGGTTTAATTTTGAACTCAAGTGTTTTGTGAATTTTTTTCTTTAAAGGCAGCAGTTTGACTCACAGCTTGCTAATAAACACATTTCTGCTGAGGAAAGGCAGAGAGAAGAGAGTGAACGCTGCATTTCTTCATTGGCCCCAAAAGTGCTAACTTCACAAAGGGTTACATCAAAAGCAAACATGCAATGGTTGTTTCAAATCTTTTACTGCAATATAACAATGAAGTAAACAGTCATTAGACACCTACCAATTTTTCCCAAACAAAAAAATGTAAACAGAAAAAAACCTTGCATATACTTGTACAGCTTCTCAAATCATGTTAGAAGGATCTCACATTCAATCATCAGGAAATTTTAAAATAGCAGTAATTATATTCATTTTAAGAAAAAGTTGTCTTTCTCCCCTCCCCACCCCAAGTATTTAACATGAAAGAATGGGCTTCCTTATGCATTAATTTTATACCTATATGAAGCAGCAACAATAACCATCAATAATTTGGCATTTCTGTTTACAGTTACTCCAATTTTTTTTTCAATTTCAAAAAGCCATTATCCAGTGTTGCCATGAAATATACTGTAAATTCTAGGTAGCAAAGATTCTTTTGGAAACCAACAGTAAGACAAAGAAATTAAAGCAGAGCATTACACTAAATTTCTGGATCTAGTACACTAAAAGGAGTGAAACCTAGGAAAAGTTACCTACTGTTTAGAAGAAATAAAGACCTGCAAAAGCTGATTTTTTTTTTTTGGTTGTATATTTTACACACGGTGTGGATTTGCGGCATCTGCTAACTGAAGCAGACATGCACTGTATTTATCCCTGACCTATGTCCTAGCCCTCCCTCCCCACCCCCAACAACCTACTACCATATACCAAGCATGGTGGCTATGAACCCAAGTCATCCCAGACAATCCAGTGAACAAAGTTAGTGTAATGCACTGGTGTGAAGTGTGAGATACAAAAAAGTCCCTTTTAATCTTCATCAAAGTTCTGTTGTAGAAGAAAGTTGGCAGCCAAATTCTCATTCTTCTCACAAGCAAAATAAGCTTGTATCACAAGTCCTTCCGGAAATCCTAATGCCTTTAACTGCAAAAAAGAACAAAATTAAATTCAACACATCAGTAACAGGACACTGAACGTTCTACACCTATTAGGAATTCCAGTGTAACACTGAGATTATCACTTGAAATATAAAATGAATGCTCCTAAAAATGTTATAGTGAATTCAGCCCTGTATGAATGTGGATTTGCTGTCTAGGGAGATGGAGCCTTAACAGTCAGACACCCAAGGAGGTCTTTGTTCCTAGTTAAAGCTATTAGATTAATAGGTATACCATGTAAGAACTTTGTGGCATCAACACTATGAATGAGGAGCTACTGCACTGGTTTAAAAAGCCCTATAGAAGTGGGGCGCTGGCGACACTTGTCTGTAATCCTAGCTACTCAGGAAGCTGACATCTTAGGATTCCCCAATTTGAAGCCAGTTCAGGCAGGAAAGTCTATAAAACTCATTTCCAATTGATCATCAAAAAGCTAGATGTGGTGGAGCTCAAGTGGTGGAGCATGAGCCCACAACAAAAAAGCTTCGGGACAGGGCCCAGGCTCTAAATTCAAACCCCAGGACGAGCACAAAAACGTAAGGATATGAGCAACCTAAAAACTGTTGAGGGCTGGGAGTTTAGCCTAGTGGTAGAGTGCTTGCCTAGCATGCACGAAAACCTGGGTTCAATTCCTTGGTACCACATACATAGAAAAAAAGCCAGAAATGGTGCTGTGGCACAAGCGGTAGAGCTCTAGCCTTGAGAAAGCCCAAGAACAGTGCTCAGGCCCTGAGTTCAAGGCCCAAGACTGGCAAAAAAAAAAAAAAAGTTGAGCCTCCAGTGAATATAGCCAGCTCACATTTTACGTTTGGGTTAAATATTCTCAATTCATAGTAGAAAAATAGGTGATTATCAGTATCATGCCATCTTTTGAATAAAAATACATAGTATCTCATTTTAGAGGCTCAACATTTTGGAATAAACTTAGCAACCAACAGAAGGAAATATGGGCAATTCACAAAGAGATCAAACAGATCTCTAATAATCAAAACGTTTATCTTAAACTAACAAAGACAGCAAAGTAAAGCACAAGGAATAGAAGGGGCTCTACCACCTGGGGGCTCAGGTAGTAAGTACATGTCTAGCAAGCAGGAAGCCCTGGGTTCACTGTCTAGCTGGGGCAAATGAACTTACCATGCAAAAGAAACTCTCCTACTTCTTTACAGGTGGAAACAAAAATGATCTCTAGCCGGGTGCTGGTGGCTCATGCCTGTTATCCTAGCTATTCAGGAGGCTAAGATCTGAGGATCATGGTTCAAAGCTTGCCTGAGCATTAAACAACAAGAGACTCTTATCTCCAATTAACTGCCTGAAAACCCAGAAGTAGAGCTGTGGCTCAAGGGGTAGGGCAGTAGCCTTGTGCTGAAGAGCTTAGGGATAGCGCCTAGGCCCAGAGTTCAGTCCCCATGACCAAAATCATTATCATCATCATCTCTAAAGCTCCAAGGGGCTGAACTTTGTTACAACTTGAATGAACATGGATGAAAAACTAGAGGTGAGATCATAAGCCCACGAAGACCCTTGATTGTCACCTTGAGACTTAGAATGCCTCATGCTTAAAATTCTGAAGCTATGAGACAGTGTTGTTTCAAGCCACCATAAAATTGGTTGTTATACATACAATGTTGCAATAGAAAAAATACATTCAAGGACTGGGAGGTTAGCCTAGTGGTAGAGTATTTACCTAAAATGCACAAAGACCCAGGTTCAATTCCTCAGTACCACATACATAAAACTGACAAATTACTTAAGATAAAAAGAGCAGGTCAATACAATATAGTGACTCTGATTGGAACAGAATGTCCAGACACCATTATCACGCTTCAGATATGAAATCTACTCCAATAATTGCATTTGTGAGCACAAGACTTTGAAATTGAAAAACCCAGGCCCAGACAGTTTGATAGGTAATTTCTACCAATTATCCAAAGGATAATAATCCATAAATACTTCCAAACTATAGAATTTGTGGTATTACTATGCTGGTATCAAAAATCACAAAACAAGGCCAGGAGTTTGTCCTAGCGGTAGAGTGCTCGCCTAGCATGCACAAAGATCCAGGTTTAATTCCTTGGTACCACATACATAGAAAAAAGCCAGAAGTGGTGCTGAGGCCCAAGTGGTAGAGCTCTAGCCTTGAGAAAGTCCAAGGACAGTGCTCAGGCCCTGAGCTCAAGCCCACGACTGACAAAAAAAAAAAAAAAAAATCACAAAACATACAAAAAAATATTTCCTATGTATAGAGTTGCAAAAAAAAAAAATCTAGGAAATACTAACAGACTAAATGAAGCAACATATAACATATACAGGAAGATTATAGAATTAGCGAGAAATTTCCCCCCAGTAATGCCAGGTTGGTTCAACGTACAGAATCAGTCAATATATGGTACCAAGAAATCAAACTCAGGACTCTATGCATGCTAGGCAAGCAGTCTGTCACTAAGCCACACTCCCAGCTCCCTAACTTATTACTTTTTGTTGCTATTGGTCATGGGATTTGAACTCTGGGCCTGGGCGCTGTCCCTGAGCACTTCAGCTCAAGGCTAGTGAGTAGCTAGGATTATAAGGTGTGATATTGGCTTGTGATACTCTTTCTCTCTAGTTACCCAGCAAAAATACAAGTGGTGGTGGGCATTAAGTGGCTGGGCCACATGTATTGTGATTTACCAGCCAATGATACATTACTAAGACATATTGATCATATTAGTAATTTCTTAAACCTCAACCTCATCATCATTTTTTTTTTTTTTTGTATGTGCCAGTTCTGGAGCTTGAACTCAGAGCCTGGGCACTGTTCTTGGACACCTTTCACTCAAGGCTAGTGCTCTGCCACTTGAGCAACAGCACCACTTTCAGCCTTTTCTATGTATGTGGTACTGAGGCATAAAACCAAGGGCTTTGTGTATGCTAGGCAGACACTATACCACTAGGCCATGTTCCTGGGTCTCTGTCCCTGAGCTTTTTTGCTCAAGGTTAGCACTGTAACCCTTGAAACACTTCCAGTTTTCTAGTAGTTAACTGGTGGTTAGTCTCATGGACTTTCATCCTGGGCTGGCTTTGAACCACAATACTCACATCTAGCCTTCTGAGTAGCTAGGATTATAAATAAACGCGAGCTATCCGTGCCTGGCTCCCCTAACTTATTTTTAAGAGTAAAATATGCCAAAGTGCTCGTGGCTCATGGCTGTAATTCTAGCTACTCAGGAAGCTCAGATCTGAGGTAGCCTGGGTAGACAACATTAACAGAATATCAGCTTCAATTAACCAGCAAAAAGCAGTAAGTGGAAATGTGGCTTAACTGGGAGAACAACTGCTTGAGTGGAAAAAGTTAAACAAGAGGAGGAGTCCTAGTACAGGCACACAGACATAAACAACAACAACAAAAACTCTCAAATGTGTTAGCGTCTCCTTCAGGACCCTTTTGCCAAATCCTCTTACATTACACTTACGTGATACTACCATTCCCACAAGCAGTGAAACCCATGTTAACAGCCTTGCCTTTGTCAGGCATGGCGACATACAGTGCCTGTTATCCCAGAACTCTGGAGGCCGAGGAGAATCTCCCGTTTGAGGCCAGCATAGAGTACATAGCAATGCAGCCCAAATTTATCTCCAAGATAAGGACAATCTCTATCCAAACTATAACCTCTCCCCCCATAAAACTGGACAAGTTGACTTTAAATGTAATCAGAAATACAAGGATTCTGAATAACAAATACAACTGAAGCTCTCAACCCTTTCAATTTTAAAATTTGCTGGAAGGCCATAGTAATCAAGACGGTGAGGTACAAGCATAAAAATAGCTTAGAACTGAGAATTCAGAAATCTTTATATATATACATATATATATTCAACTGACTTTGATAAAAACAAATATAATGTATTAACAATAGTCTTCTCAAACAAATGGTGCTGCATTAAATTGAAAAGCAAATAATAAGATTCCCAAAATCCACACCATATACTAGAAAAAGTAACTAGAAATTGACCAAACCTATATACAACTAAGAGTTAGAGAAACCTATATACATCTAAGAAAAAATACAGGAGAAAAACCACCTTACCTTGGCAATTTTCTCCTAGATAGACCAACTAAACTGGCATGCAAGTGAGAAAATACTATCTCCAGCAAAATTAAAATCCAATAACCTTAACCTCAAAGAAAAATTACTTCCATAAAATAATTGGGTAAAAAGAACAAATTATTGTGAACATATAGCTTAAATGAGTTTCTTTTCTCTCTATGATAGGATCAGAGCTTGGACTGGTGCTGTCCCTTAGTGTTTTCACCCAAGGACGGCACTTGATCACTTAAGTCTCAGTTCCATTTTCTTTTTGTTGGTCATGGGACTTGAACTCTGGGCTTGGGTATTGTCCCTCGAGCCACAGTGCCACTTCCGGTTTTCTGGTGATTAACTGGAGATAAGATTCTCCTGGACTTTTTACTGCCTAGGCTGGCTTTGAACCTTGATACCCAGGATCTCAGAATCATAAGCAGCTAAGATTACAGGCGTGAGCCACCTTGCCTAGATTCAGTTCCACTTTCTGATGGTTAACTGGGCAGCTTGAAATGGTAATTTTCAGATCTCAGGCTTGCAAATAGCTGAGATTTCAGGTGTGAACCACCTGCACTCAGCCTCCACTTGAGTTTTTAAATACATTAGAATTATAAATGCTGAGTTATCAGAGTTCCAACTCTGATATTTTGTAAGGCAAATTACTTGAATTTCCTGTTTAGAAATTTTAAAAGGTAGGGAAAAACTGAGTGACACATCACATTGTAAACATTAGATTATTTTTGGTGCCTCACCCTGCATTAGTAAACCTACTAGTAAGAATTAAAAAGAGAACCAGAATGGCAAAAATGTTATTTTTACTGTACACAATTCTTATCAACTCATAATATACTGAACAATAAAGTAAAATCTCAAATATAACTAATTTACAATTAGGCATATGTCTTAAGATTCTTCTTTTGAAACTCTGTAGGGTGGGAGGTGAGAGCAGGGGTAAGAGGATGTAATTCTTAGGGTAAGGTTCACTTTGGCTGTGCAAACCACTCCCTCAGTGGGTACTTCACACCTGCTATACTAATAGTAGTCGCTAGCACACATGCCAACTTAGCATCTGAAATATTACTATTATGACAAAAAGGACTGACTTTTGATTCTACTTAAACTCACCCGTTCTATAGCTTCTTTTTCCTGAGGTGTTACTTGTATGTAGTTCATGTGTCCACTTCCAGATTCTGTAATTCCCGCAGTGCCTCCTGCAGGGCCTCCTCCAGTAACACCTCCACTGCCACCTCCTCCTCCTCCTCCTCCTCCTCCTTGACCACCAGCTTCTTGAACTGGTTCATTCAGCATCTGAATAAAATGCTCCTGGTGTTGGCTAATTTGCTGTGGTGGTTTGGGAAAAAAAAGGAAAACAAATATATTAAGACTGCCGCTAAGCAAACAGCAATTCTAAATACAAATGAGAAAAAGCTGTAACTTTGAAACTGCAATGTTTTAGTTATTTCCTGTAATGTTAGCAGTGGCTCAAGGGGTAAGGTGGTAGCCTTGAGTTGAAGAGCTCAGTGACAGAGCCCAGGCCCAGAGCTCAAACCCTATGACCACCCAAACAAAACAAACAACAAAGAAACTTAGGGACTATACAAAGAAATAGAACTCCCTGCCCCCCCCACCAAGTTCTGGGGCTTGAACTCAGGGTCTGAGCACTGTCCTTGGGCTATTCTCAAGCTAGCACTCTACCACTTGAGCCACAGTACCACTTCTGGCTTTTTTCTGTGTATGTGGTACCTAGGAATCGAACCCAGGACTTAGTGAATGCTAGGCAAGCACTCTACCACTAGGCCATGCTACTGGACCCAGAACTTAATCATTCCAACCCCTCTTTCCAAATACATTTCCTCAAATTAATTGATCACCTGAAGTAACTGAGGATTCTCTCGACCTATCTGTTGTAGCAACGCTGGAAGCAAGGAAGGATTCTGTTGAATAATTTGTCGCATCTGCTGAAATTGAGGCTGATTCCGTAAAAATTCAAGAGGATGTCCTGAAATACACACAAACATTTAAAAATAAACATAGCAAATATACATAATGAAAAGCTAGTTAAATCCTGTCTTTCAATAATAAATATAAAGTTGAAAGAAAACTGAGTTCCTAGATGTAATAAAATGATGTAGACTGTACCACATCGCAAATCTTATATTGCAGATGGTTATTCACTGCTGTCAATAAAAGCAGAGAACTTGGAACTAAACTTTTCTTATGACTGACCTGGATATATTACCACAAAATACTTACTAAGAACTTATGCCCTAAATGTGTTTCTATCAAAGTATGATGTATGAATCTACTTTTGCAAAATAAGATGGCTATTATGTCATCAGGCAATATAACCAGACAGCACCACTGCTGACCAATATGTAATGAGGTGTCACAGGACTATAAAACCAAAACCCTTCTAAGAATAGAATATGAACATCATTTCTTGTGACAGTAAACAAAACAATGTGAGAGAAGGACGGAGAGCTTGAGAGGATAGATTTGCAAATCAAGAGTTTATTTAATATAATCTGAAAATAAAAATGATTCTTGGATATTACCATTATATTTCAGTCCTGCTACATGTAATTCTTTAGTCTACAGTTTACAGTTACAAATAATGCAAAACAAGGCATAAATCACAGAGTGCTAATGCTACTTGAATGTACTGTGCAAAAGTAAAATGTATAATACAGGGAATATTTTTTAGTTCACTTATGGTTAATGAAAATTCTCAGTCAGGTGCTAGGGGTTCATTCTTATAATCCTAGCTATTCAGGAGGCTGAGATTTGATGATCACTGTTCAAGGCCAGCCTGGGTAGCCAAGTCTGTGAGGCTCATTACCACCAAAAAACTAGAAGTAACACTGTAGCTCCCAAGTGGTAGAGTGCTAGCTAGCCTTGAGCAATGAAGCTCAGGGACAGGGGTCGAGAACATGGCCTAGTGGTGGAGTACTTGCCTAACATGCACAAAACCCAGGGTTTGATACCTCCGCATCACATACATAGAGAAAGCTGGAAGTGCGCTGTGGCTCAAGTGGTACAGCAATAGTCTTAAGAAAGCCCAAGGACAAAAAAAAAGGGCCACCAGTGCCTGGCTTAAAAATTGTTTTATAAAGCCGGGTGTGATGCTCATGCCTGTAATCCTAACTACTCAGGATGCTGAGATCTGAGGATCAAGGTTCAAAGCCAGCCCGGTACACAAAAAGACCTGAGAGTCTTATCTCCAATAAACCTCTAGAAAATGGGAAGTGGGGCTTGGCTCAAGGGTAGAGCAGTAGCCTTGCACTGAAGAGCTCAGGGACAATGCCCAGTCTGAGTTCAAGCCTTAAGACTCATAAAAATAAATAAAATGTTTTATAGATGAAGAAAATGAGATATTAAGTTGCCTAGCTAGTGATATATAGGAAACACCCCAAAGGACCCACAGATGTGGTCTCCCACTAACAAATGGCCTATCTTTATAAGACTGTTCACTTAGGAGTTTGTCACAGAACTGACTCAAGGAGAGCTAGGAAATAAAGTGAAAGAGCTCAACATTCCTGGGCCCCTCCTAGCTCCAGACTTTGGTCTGTAGTCAAGACTATGGCAATGGAAGGATGAACATTGACCAATAAGGAGACTCAAACTTTGTGTTCCTCTTTAGACACACAATTTTAGACTTCTCAGGGTGTCATTTCCTTGGGTGTATACCAACTACTACAATCCTGCTGGTTCTGAAACTGCACATAACAGCTTTTGAATGGTTTCAGAATGTAACAGTATATGCAAATTGGGAAGCATCTTTCTCTTAACAGCACTGATGTTTATAAGCATGAATACCTTTTTATATATGTCTGGTAGCATTTCTCTTCAGCTGCTTTCTAATAGAAAAAGGGGTATGAACGTTTTTGGGTTTTTTTTTTTTTTTTGCCAGTCTTGGGGCTTGAACTTGGGGTGTGAGTATTGGGGTGTGTGCTTTCTTAAGGGTAGAGCTCTACCACGACTTCAGCGACAGCATCACTTCTGGCCTTTTTTCTATGCATGCGTTAGGGAAGAAATCAAACCAGGTCATTATGCATGTTAGGTAAACACTCTTATCACTAGGGCAGGCTCCCAGCCCCTATGGCTCAAGTTTTTTGTTTTGTTTTTGCTGGTCTAGAGGTTTGAACTACTTAGGCTCTGGAGCTATCTGAGCGTCTTTGGGCTCAAGGCTAGTGCTCTACCACTTGAGCCACTGAACCACTTTTGGTCTTTTCTAAGTATTTTATCTGAGGTAAGAGCGGACTTTCCTGCCTGGGCTGGGTTCAAACCCCAACCATCAGATCTCAGCTTCCTGGTACTTAGGATTATAGGCATGAGTTACCAGTGCCCGGTGGCGGAATTATTTTGGATTAGACTATTTTATAATAAATTCAAGACCATTCATTCCCATTCACAAGATACCACTTTACTCCACTTTACCTCCAGAGCTTGTTGTTGTCGTCGCTGCTGTCGTTGCTGCTGCCGCTGCAGCCACTGCTGAAGACTGCGGAGTCCCAGTACTAGCTGCCTGGGGAGGGTCAACCACAGCCTGACTTTCTCTGTCTCCAGGAATTCCCTACAACACAATTTCACAGCTTTAGGACAAAATCAAGACAATATTAGTGAAACATTTAATGTCTACTTAACATGCTTTTCTAATTTCTAAAAGGATGGAAACCACTGTCTCCTTCAAAGCAAAGAATTCTTGGGGCCAGGAGTGTCGCCTAATAGTAGCGTGCTTGCCTAGCATGCACGAAGCCCTGGGTTCAATTCCCCAGAACCATATGCACAGAAAAAGTTGGAAATGGTGCTGCGGCTCAAGTGGCAGAGTGCTAGCCTTTAACAAGAAGTGTTCAAGGACAGTGCTTGGCCCCTGAGGGCTCAAGTTAGAAGTGATTGTGGTGTAGAATTCAAAACTCCAGTAAAAGGATGCACTATCCAATGAAACTTTCCTTCACAACCATAGAAATGTTCTCTAACTGTGCTGTCTATTGGTAAGATACCTGCTAGCATCATCTACTTAACTTAAAAACTTTCACCAGCAGTTGTCTGCATTTGTAACCTTACACTTAAGACAAGTTAGTCATTCCAGAAAAAGAGGCAAACGGACACAGATCAAGTAACAAGAGGATCTCCCTCTACAGATCCAGTTTCTAAGAAAGTGTCATATGGAAAATATTACTTATGGGCAGTGAGCACAGTCTAGTGGCAGAGTGCTAAGCTAGCAGGCACGAAGCCCTGAAGCCCTGGGTTTAATTCTTCAGAACCACATACACAGGAAAAGCTGTGGTGCTGAGGCTCAAGTGGCAGAGCACTAGCCTTGAGCAGAAAATGTCCAAGGACCCAAGGACAGTGCCCAGGCCTGACAAACACCAGGACTGGCAAAGAAAGAAGGGGTGGGGGTGGGGGAGAGAACAAAGTAATTTCCCCTAACTCACAAAACATGCAAAAGGAATTTGAATGATTCAATTTTTAGTAGTGCTTTCTGCATGTTACATTATGACATGTCTAAGTTTTCACAGATTAAAACTACTGAAGAATTTGGAACATCCTTTTGCCTATGTATGTGGTACCGAAGAATCGAACCTGGGTCTCTCTATCATTAGGCCATACTCCCGACCCAGGGACACCCTTTTTTTTGATGTATATTCTATAGACATTTCATGAGAAAGGACACTACAACTGCATAAAAGATGGCAAATATTCCCATTTCCTAATAAACCAGAAGTTAAACAAATTAAAGAATGGACTACAGTACTATTTAAACATATGCAGAGTTCTAATCATATAAATTAATGGTAAAACTCCAATTGAATAATCAACTAATTTATATTTCTGTGCTGGCACTGGGGCTTGAACTCAGGGCTTAGAGCTCTACCTCCTTCCAAGGCTGTCACTCTACCACTTCAGCCATATTTTCATTTCTGCTTTTTGCTGGGTAGTTAGACATTAAGTCTCATGGGCTGATCTTGAACCAACATGAGCAGATGTCAGACTCTAGGATACTGCATATCTAGGATTACAGGAGTAAGCCACTTAAATCCAACTGGCTAATCAATTCCGCAAGTGTAACTACAATTCTGTAGTCATGATGTTTTCTAACTAAAACCGTATCAGAATATTTATAAAGCGTTACATTTTATCAACAAAATTGCTGGACACTGGTGGTTTATGCCTGTAATACTGGCTACTCAAGAGGCAGAGATCTGAGAATCACATTTCAAAGCCAGCCCAGGTAGGAAAGGCCATGAGACTTTTATGCCCAGTTAACCATCCAAATACTCCAAGTGGAGCTATGGTACTAGTCTTGAGCACAAAAACTTAAGATTAGTGCCCAGATTCTTAGAGTTCAAGCCCTGGGACTGGTGTGTGCACACGCGCACACACATACACATACACATACACACACACACACACACACATCTAGAGAAAACTTACTATGTAAATTAGCCGGCATATGTTATTCTTCTCCACTGAATTAATAAACAGAATAGAAAACAACAACAACAACAACAAATAATGGTTCTCACCATTAAAAGATACTCCACTGCTCTGTCTGGGTTGTTAAAACTGGCTCTCAGGGCTGCAATTACTTGCTCCCTTTCATAGCCCATTGACATGATCTCAGTTACCATATTTTCGTAAGACTGACCTGTCACTGAAGAGGAAAGAAGAGGAAAATTTAACAATTTATACATTTCTTCGCTATATACATGTACAACAAAATATTTCACACAGTATAGACAAGTAACAGTATAAATAACCATGTTTTTACTTGGCCTTCCTCAAAGATGTTCACCGAAACTTGTATCTAAAGTTACATTTACACAACCAAGGGGAAGTGAGGCGATCCAAGGGTAGGAAATCAACAGCTCACGAAATCATCCTGTACTGAAAGGGACAGGCACAAATGCTTCTTTCTGGCTGGCTACCCCTAATGATCCCTCTGCATGGTCCCTCAGTATTATAAATATCCAAATGGCACTTGAATACACAAAGTCCCCCACTCCTTCATGAAAGTGAGACTGCTAATCATTAATCAGCTAGCTTTAAAATAGGAAACTTGGCCAGAACATTTTGGACAGACCCAATCTCCCCCCAAGAGTCCTTAGATGGAGGCTTTGGTAGTTAGAGATAAGAATCTCAGACTTTGCTGCTAGGGCCTGCTTCAAACCTAGATCTCAGTCTGCTGAGTAGCCCAGCTACTCTGACCCCCTTATATTAGCCAGTAAGTCAAGAGTTAGACTACTAACTTATAATGCTACAAGATAATCAATCTGTTATTGGTCTATACTACTATATTTGTGGTAATTTATTACAGTATAGACAGAAAATTAGTGTTTCATAAGTAACAGAAACACAGCAAGTCAGGGAAGGTAACCATTAAGAAAAGACAAATGAGTCAGGCGAGGTGGCTCATGCCTATAATCCTAGCTACTCAGGAGGGGGAGATCTGAGGAGCAAGGTTCAAAGCCACCCCGAGCACTAAAGAATGTGCCACTTGGGCTGGGAGTTTGGCCTAGTGGTAGAGTGCTTGCCTAGCATGTACAAAGACCCGGGTTGAGTTCTTGGTACCACATACAGAGAAAAAAAGCCAGAAGTGGTGCTGTGGTTCAAGTGGTAGAGCTCTAGCCTGGAGAAAGCCCAAGGACAGTGATTAGGCCCTGAGCTCAAGGCCCAGGACTGGTGCGTGCAAAACTGCAAAACACACACACACACACACACACACACACACACACACACACACACACACACACACACACACACACACACACACACACACACACACACACACAGTGAGACTTATTTCCAATTAATCACTAAAAAAACAGGAACTGGAGCTGTGGCTCCACTGGTGCGTGCAAAACACACACACACACACACGCACGCACGCACAGTGAGACTTATTTCCAATTAATCACTAAAAAAACAGGAAGTGGAGCTGTGGCTCCAGGGGTAGGGCAGTAGCCTTGAGCTGAAGAGTTCATGGACAGTGCCCATGACCTAACAAAAAAGACAAATGAGTTCAACATGAATGTATGGTATAAATGGCACTGCAATCAATTCTAATATAACAAATTTGCCATTTTCTTCTGATACCTTTATTATCAAAATGAAAGGGAAAGGAGACTAGGAACCAGCAAGTTAGATGCTTGTACATCATAAAAGGCTGAAGAAAACCACTGCCAGGAGGCTCTCCAGCCTTCTCTTCTGGACTTAAAGTTCAGTTACAGAAGAGACACCAAACTTTTTTTTTTTTTAATACACACAACTTTTCCACTTGTGCTCTGAGACTTACCTTTCTTGATACCTCAAGAAAGTGGTTTTGGTTATCCTATTCTATCTCTACTTCCCATCTTGCTTTACTGATCATTCCACTGGTCCCTTGCCTGCTCTCTTCTCCCTACAGTCACAGTTATCCATGAATACTACATCTACCTCTTTACATCCCAACAACTCCTCAACAAATGTATCTTTCTGTTCTGTCTCTTTCCTTTCAAAAAAATGGCATGTCTATCCAAGTGCTGGAACCAGAAACTTTGCTATTAATCCCCTTTTCCCTTCTACCATATCAAATCTAGCTGTGAATATGGGAGGTCCTATTTCTAAATTATGCCTCATTCCATCTTCATTTTTTCATTGCCATCATACGAAACTAGTCCACAGCTATTTCTACAATCCAAAGTAAATTAAAAAAAAGAAAAGAACACATCAAGCCAGGCATGGTGGCTCATGTCTGCAATCCTAGACACTCTGGAGGACATGATCTGAGGATCTCAGTTCAAAGCCAGGGCAAGAAAGTCTGGGAGAGGGCTGGGAGTTTGGTCTAGTGGTAGAGTGCTTGCCTAGCATGCATGAAGACCCGGGTCCGAGTCTTCTGTACCACACATATAGAAAAGAGCCAGAAGTGGTGCTGAGGCTCAAGTGGAAGAGCTCTAGCCTTGGAAAGCCCAAGGCCAGTGCTCAGGCCCTGAGTTCAAGGCCCAGAACTAGCAAAAAAGAAAAAGTCCAGGAGACTCCAATTCACCACTAGAAAACTAGAAGTGGTGCTATGGCCTAAGTGGTAGAGCAGTAGCAGCCTTGAGCTGAAGAGCTCAATGACAATGCCCAGGCCCAGAGTTCAAGCCCCATGACTGAAACTGGGAGTGTGCGTTGGTCATAGAGTGCTTACCTAGCATACATGAAGCCCTTGGTTCAATTCCTCAGTACCATATCAACAGAAAAAGCCAGAAGTGATATTCTGACTCTAATGGTAGGTAGAGTGCTAGCTTTGAGCAGAAAAGCTCAGGTCCCAGGTATAGTGCCCAGCACCTAAGTTCAAGTCATAAGATCAATAAAAATGAATAAAGTCTTGATTCTCTTTATGTTAAGTTCTATATTGTTGTAAGGAGGCACTGTATGAGAATGGAAGATGTGAGGTCTTGCTTGGGATTCTACTCTAGTTTCTTGTTTCAGCATGTGAATGCTTTCCTCCAAACATTTCTTTCTGGCACTATGATGCCACTGAGGCCTCTGTAGGAGACCAGAGCCAAGCAGATGCCAGTGCCATGCTCCAAAACTGAGGGTCAAATAAACTTCCTCTTCTTTATAAAATGATCAACCACAAGCATTTCTTTATATGTAACAAAAAACCCACAAACTGATACATAACTTTTCTTTTCCAATTCTATGAAACACTTTTCAGTATTTTTACTTCATTATTCACTGATGCAATTCTGATGTAAAGCCGCTCAAGCTGCCAAAACATTTTGTCATCTAGTTACCAAAGATATCAACAAAAACAAATGTAAGACCTTAAGAATATCATAAATGGCCTAGTGGCAAGAGTGCTCGAGTACAATGCATGAAGCCCTGGGTTTGATTCCTTGGATTCACAGAGATCTAGGGACCATGGTTCACAGCCAGCCTGGGCACTAAAAAACATGAGACTCATCTCCAATTAATCACTAGAAAACGAGAAGTAGGGCTGAAGAGTTTAGGGACAGCGCCCAGGTCCAGAGTTCAAGCCCTATGACTGACACAGAAAAAAAAAAAAAGAAAGAAAGAAAAAGCCAAAAGTGGTGCTATGGCTCAAGTGGCAGAGCAAAAAGGTGTCCAAGCTATCATTGGCCAGTAAATCACAGTACACATGGCCTATACCACCATTTGTCTTTTTGCTGGGTAACTAGAAATAGAGTTTTATAAGCCAGGTGCTGGTGGCTCACGCCTATAATCCTACCTACTGAAGAGGCTGACATCTGAAGACCATGGTTCAGAGCCAGCTGGAGCAGAAAAGTTCCCAGGAGACTCTTATCTGCAAATAACCACTGAAAAACTGGAAGTGGTACTGCAATTGGAAGTGGTACTGAAAGCGATGACGTGGCTCAAGTGGTAGAGCATAAGCCTTGAGCATAAAGAGGCTCAGGGACAGTGGCCAGGCCCCATAACCACTACCATCACCAACAAAAGCTTCATGGATTTTCCTACCCTGGCTGGCTTCAAACTGAGATCCTTAGATCTGTGGAAATCACAGGGATTTTCTACTTGGCATTGTAAACAAATGAGTCTTGGAGCTTAGAGACAGCTTGCACTATTGTTGCAACTAGAACTCATTACAACACACTCACAGTATTAGTCATTCCCAAAGTTTAACCTAAATCATGGCCCAGAGCAAAAATCACAGAAAACCCAAACATAGGGTCAGGAAAAATTAAAAGAACTATAGAAAGCCTGATGTATAGACTGGGAGAATGTTGTCACAAATGCTAAAATGAACAGTTTCCAGAATGGACACTCCAGTCCCTCCCCTACCAACCCCTGAGCTGGTAAACTGAAGAACAAAGGGATTCAAGGATCACAAAACTGAGAAGGAATAAGTGACTTAAAGAAGTAAAAAGAAAACAACATTAGCAGCATCAGAGAGAGCCATGGAGATCTGTGCTTTTGCTCAGCAGCACTAATACATTCTAATTGTGGTAGCAGAGTCATCAGTAGCATTAGGGACCATCTCCAATTGGGCGTGTCTCTGACGTTACAGAAGTCAAGTCTCTGGGCAAGCCCCTTCTACCATTCTAATACCTTCCTAACAATTACCCAAGATGAAACATGGCTTTCTGGTCTGAAGTAGAGCGTTTCATTTTCCTGACATGAATTTCATGACAGAAATGAAATTTGAGTGTTGGAACTCTGGAAATCTTAACCATTTTTATCTGTATAGACTATTTTCTATAAAAATGTAGTAAGATTTCAAACTGAACTAAGTCAGTGAGACAACCCCAAATCTTAAGAGGCACCACTAACTGCAAAGGAGGAACACATTCCAATGTACTTCTTTCCAGCCTTCTACCCAGTGTGTCAAACAGGAATGGACTTAGCAGCCAATAAATTATGTCAGCAGGAGCTGTAACAAAGATACCACAATGAGTGGAACAAATGTTGAATGATTCTGATAGAGGTGAGAAAAAAAGGTTTCTTAAGCCTTTTGCTAGAAGCCAATAAGGAACAAGATGAAAACAGGAACCTGGCCAACATACTGAAGCAAAAAGTAGAGGTGAATTAATAAATGGGAAGCATATTCATGTTAAATACTTACCAAGTGCACTTGTTGCATCTTCAAAAAGGTTTGACCGAGAAGAATCTCCGGTTGTGCTGGGAAAAAAATTGAGGAAAATTAACTTCAAAAGTAAATGAATTCACACCGGTCTAGGAACTATCTACAGTTCTTTGTACTTAAGCATCAAGTTTGGCTATAATGTTTATTTTTTGGTTTGACCTTAAGTACATGAGCTTGTTATGCAGACACTCGACACTGAGGTATGAACTTAGCCAAAAAAATTTTTTTTTTTTTTGCCAGTCTTGGGCTTGAGCTAAGAGCCTGAGCACTGTCCTTGACTTTCTCAAGGCTAGCACTCTACCACTTGAGCCTCAGCACCACTTCTGGCTTTTTGCTATGTATGTGGGGTACCGAGGAATCGAACCTGGGTCTTCATGCATGCTAGGCAAGCACTCTACCACTAGGCCAAACTCCCGGCCCCTAGCCAAAATTTTCTAACTTAACACTCCTAATCTGAAAATCTTGCCCTCAAAATGTCCCAAAATATAAATAATGACCTCAGGGACAATTTACTCTCATTTGAAAAAGATAATGCGCAAATAAAATAAACTTAGCCAAATATGGGTGGGGTGGCTCACACCTAAAAACACAGCTAACTCAGGAGGCTGTGTAATTCTGGTCCTTTTCATTAATTTCTGTTTCCTAATGTTATGTACTCAAAATAATGACTTCAATCTCTCTCTCAAATCAATAGTGTAGAAATAAATGGGGATGCTTGGAAAATGACTATCAAAATAGACACAAGCACATGGTTGAGCTAAAGTTCAGTGTTTAGTTGCTTTATTATATATATATATATTTTGGGGGGGGGGAGGGTGGGGATGGTTTGAGCTCAGCCTGAGTGCTATCCCTAAACTCTTCAGCTCGAGGTTACTGCCCTACCCTAGAGCCAAGGTCTCAGGTCCTTCTGTGCCTGGGCTGACTTTGAACCTTGATCCTCAGATCTCAGCCTGAGCAGCTAGGATTATAGGCGTGAGCCACCATGCCCTCGACTAATTTTGAATCTTTTTAGCTTTTTTTTTTTTTTGGCAGAGCTAAGTTCCTAACCTAGAGCTCAAAAACACTTAGCACAGACAATATGATTTAAAAAAATAAAATCAAAATGCTGGGAGTGTAGCCTACTGGTAGAATCCTTGCCTACCACAAAGCCCTAGGTTTGACTCCTTGGTACCACACACAGAAAAAGAAGAAGAGCACTAGTCTTGTGCAAAAGTGCTCAAGGACAGACTGGGAGTTTGACCTAGTGGTACAGTGCTTGCCTATCATGCACAAAGACCTGGGTTTGATTCTTCAGTACCACATACATACAAAATAGCCAGAAGCGGTGCTGTAACTCAAGTGGTAGAGCTCTAGCCTTGAAAAAGTCTAAGGACAGTGCTCAAGCCCTGATTTCAAGAGCCAAAACCAATGGGGGGGTGAGGGGAGAAACAAATCAAATTTAACACTTGAAAGTTATGTACCTATGAAATACAATCTTCTAAAGTCCTTGATTTACCTGTCAGTTGATGTTGGGCTAGTAGCCACTGGCGTCTCCACTGGCTTTTCTGCAGGTTTTTCTTGCTGAGTTGCAATAGCAGGTGTAGGTTCAGAAGATGCTGTGGTTGGTGCTGGTGCAATGGATGCAGGTGTGGAAGTGGGAGCCAAAGCAGGGACAGGGGTTGGAGCCTGAGCCACAACTGTTGTGACTGAGGAACTAACTGCAGTAGTGGTGGTGGGACTGGATTGTTGAGTTGTAGCTGATGCTGATGTTGTCACTGCTTTAGGCTAACCACAAGAAAAAACAATTATGATAAAATATATTATTAAAGGACTTCTAGTTATTATAAGGTATGCTTCAAACACTAATACAAATTTATAACATGAATATAATTTTGTAAAATGATGTTATGATCAATAGCAAAGTGAATCACTTTATTATATTTCAAAGTTTCTAAGAGATTTCATGTTATCAACCTTAATTAGTTTAAGCCAATAATTTCAGTCTTTCTTTCTACTTAGTACTGATACAAAGTCAGTATTTAAAAATACATAGAAACCTGGTGCTGGTGACTCATGCCTATAATCCTGGCTACACAGGAGGCCAATCTCTGCTCTGAGGAGAGCTACTCAAAGCCAACCTGGGCATGAAAAGTCCAAGAGGCTCCTATCTCCATTTAACCAGAAAACGAGAAGTAGTGCTGTGGTTCAAAGTGGTAGAGCAGTAACCTGGAGCTGAAATGCTCAGGGACAGCACCCAGGTCTAGAGCTTTGAGTCCCATAAGGGAGGGAGAGAGAGGGAGAGAGAGAGAGAGGAAGGGAGAGATGGAGGGAGGGAATCCACATTAGGGTAGTCTCCATGACTGAATTTTGTGACTGCACACTGGTAGATGCACAGAAATAACATGGGCTTCCACCATGATATGAAACAACCAAGAGAGGCTCTTGCCAAAGCATGTGTCACGATGTATGGACTTTTGGCTTCCAAAGTGGAGCTGCTGATGTGAACACTTTTTCATATAAAATAATTGCCTGGGGCATTTCATTATAGTAACAAAAAGCTGACTGGCACCATTTATCAGATGACAATTCGATCCTGAAAATTATATACAACTTCCCTACTTGGCTTAACTTTCCCATTACATTATTATCTATCAATCAAGATCCATATTCAAGTGGGGCTCAAGTAGTAGAAATCTAAGAATAAAAGCCAATAAAGAGAGCAAGGACTTGAGCTCAAGCCCCATTAATGGCACAAAACCTAAAATTCATATTCTCCATTTTATAATGAAAAATTTCAATTTCATTTAAAACAATCATGCCAAGTTTTATTAGTTTCTAAAAATCTCTCTTCACTAAGAAGTATCACTAGAATAACAAGCTTACAGTGTATGTCTAAAGCATTTTTCAATAGAATACATCAAGTCCCTTTAAGGCAACCTTATTAAAAGCTGCAGAATAAAAGAAATTAATTTGATTCCTAGACAAATATAATTACGTAGTGAATTAACTACTCCAGCAAAACTAATTTTTAAAAAAGGTTCTGTATTTCAATTGCTTCCTTTTACATAAAAATGACATTAAAACTATGACTATGGGGCCGGGAGTTTGGCCTAGTGGTAGAGTGCTTGCCTAGCATGCACGAAGACCCGGGGTTCGATTCCTCTGTACCACATACATGGAAAAAAGCCGGAAGTGGTGCTGAGGTTCAAGTGGTAGAGCTCTAGCCTTGAGAAAGTCCAAGGACAGTGCTCAAGCCCTGAGCCCAAGCCCAGGACTGGCAAAAAAACGAAAAACAAAAAACAAAAACTATGAATACGAGGGCTGGGAGTTTGTCTTAGTGGTAGAGTGCTTGCCTAGCATGCACAAAGACTCAGATTCAATTCCTCATTACCACATACATAGAAAAGCTAGACATGGTGCTGTGGCTCAAGTGGTAGAGCACTATGCTTGAGAAAGCCCAAGGACAGCGCCTAGGCCCTGAGTTCAAGCCCTAGGACTGGCAAAAAAAAAAAAAAAAAAAAAAAAACTAAAAAATGAACAAAAATTATTATGAGCCTACAAATTGTCTATTTTTAAAACCATTAACAGGAATTAAAGATACAAAACCAAAGTATAAAATACTACATTGTGGACTTAGTACCATTGTATTTTTAGACATTTATATGTGCTCGCAGTATAGCTGAAGTGGTAGTGTGTCAAGCTAGCAAGCATGATGTCTAAAAGTTCAAAGCCAGTACTGTAGCCTGGCGCCAGTGGCTTATGCCTGTATCCTAGCTACCCAGGAGGATAAAACCTGAGTCACACTTTGCAATCAGCCCAGACAGCTGCCCATGAAAATTTTTTGGTGCCAGTCCAGGTGCTTGAACTCAAGGCCTGAGCTCAGGGCTAGAATTCTACTACTTGAGCCATAGTACCACTTGTGGCTTTTGCTATGTATGTGGTACCTAGGAATTGAACCAGGGTTTTTGTGCATGCTAAGCAAGCATTCTACCACTAGGCACTACACCAAACTCCTGGTCCAAATCTGAAATTTTTATCTTCGATTAACTAGCAAAAAAAAAAAGGAAGGAAGGAAGCTGTGACATATGTGGTAAAGAACTAGCCTTAACCTTGAAAAAGCTGAAGGACAGCACCAGGCTGAGTTCAAGCCCAGTTTTGAAACAAACAAACAAAACCAGTATTGCACATACTTGTACACACTCATCAAGATATATATGAGGCTGAAACTTACTTTTGTCACCATAACCACCACAAAGTTTTTCTCATCAATCTTATATTCTTTGAGTGCAGTATCATCATTGAGGATTTTACCTAATATTCAGGGGAAAAAAAGTTAAAGTACAGTAAGCTCTGTCTTAAAAAAGAAGTCAAACCAACTTTGTATTAATCATCAATGTTACATACTGAGACCTTGTATCAAGACAACCAGAAATGTATAAGCATATGACTAAACAATATCTTAACAAATTTACTACATACAAAATGGTAAGCTACTTAAACACAATCAATTGCTTAATTATATAAGACTTGCTGTACAAGGAAACATGAACTATGACCTAAGAGATCTTAAGGAAAAACATTGTGATTGTCCAAGTATACTCTATGAAACAACCTGCACTTTGATACTTAACATCAGAAACATTTCAATGTTAGGAAGCTGAAATGTGTTGAATCTATCTATCTATCTATCTATCTATCTATCTATCTATCTATCTATCTATCTATCTGCACAAAGGGAAGATGGTATAAAACTCACTAATGAATAAAGCACATAGGACAGTGGTTATACTGAAGGTCAGAAACTCTGTCAGGGCTCCTTTATTTTTCCATTTCCTTATACTTTTTGTTGTTGTTTCATTTTTTTTTTTTTAATCAGTTGTAGGGCTTGAACTCTGGGCCTAGGCGCTGCCCTGAGCTCTTCAGCTCAAGGTCAGAGCTCTGAGTCACAGGGATACTTCCAGTTTTCCAATGGTTAACTGGAGATTAGGGACTTTTTGTGCCTGGGCTGGCTTTGAGCTGCAATTGTCAGATCTCAGCCTCCAGAGTAGCTAAGAGTTACAGGCATGAGCCACCACGCCCAACTTTAAATTTAGTTGTTTTTTTTTTTTAATTTTCAAGTATTGCATTAAAAATATTGAGAGAGCAGACACTGGTGGGCTGGGGCCTGTAAATCTAGCTGCTTAGGAGGCTGACATTTGAGGATCGTAGTTGGAAGTCAGTGAGACCTTATTTCTAATTAACTAGCTGTAACTCACTCAAGGAGTAGAGGACTAACCCTTGAGTGGAAAAAGGTAAATGTTAAGAACCCCAGCCCTAAGATCAACTTCTAATATTGAACACTAAAGAAAAAAGAAATATCATCTCAATATAGATTATGTATAGGAAAGAGATGCAGGTTATGCACTAAAATTTGTCATTTTATACCTGCTTCTGGAGGTTTCTAGTCTTTGGCCTATAAAAATAGTAGTGATGGAACCAGCCTAGTGGTAGAGTGCTTGCCTAGCATGCACAAAGCCCTGGATTCAATTCCCTGGAACCACATACACAGAAAAGGCAGGAAGTGGCACAGTGGCTCAAGTGGCACAGTGCTAGCCTTGAGCAAAAAGTATCCAAGCATAGTGCCCAGACCCTGAGTTCAAGCCCCAACATTGGCAAAAAAAAAAAAGGTAGTGATGCTGAGCGTGGTGGCTCATGCCTGTAATCTTGGCTATTCAGGAGGCTGAGATCTGAGGATTGAGGTTCAAAGACAACACGGACACTGAAGACTGAGAGACTATTATCTCCATTAATCACTAGAAAACCAGAAGTGGCACTGTGGCTCAAGGGTTAAGGTGGCAGCCTTGAGCTGAAGAGCTCAGGGACAGTGCCCAGACTGAGTTCAAGCCCCATGACTGCCTCCCCCCCCCCCCCCCCCCCCCCCGCCAAAAGTAGTGATGAATCACTGGGCTAGCATTTCCTCTAAACTGCCTCAGAAAAGGAAATACTACAAAATTTCCTCTGTCAAGTAAAAGGAGAAGAATTTGCAGGAAATTAACAAACCACACTTTATTAACATCCACAGTAATAAAAGTGTTTAGATTTTCCTTCTAAAAGCAAAAAAAGAAAATTTCCTCTGGTCAATTTGGATGAAGTCTACTTTAACATACATTTTCCTGGTTACTAGTGAGGTTAATTCTGACATATATACATGTTTCTTTTCTTCTTTTTTTTTATTGTAATTAATAAAAGGGTTACATGATATTTGCCAGATAGAAGGTGCATTAATTCACATACATTGATACCCTTTCACATGTCTTGGTCCCCATTACCCCCCCATCTTGTTTTTTCCCCCCTTCCCTATCCAATTTCAAATAACCAAACACAAATATATCCAGTATATCAGATAACAAAGTGAGATACTGTAACAATATGATATAACCAAGGGACAGCAAAAGAGATGAGAGATAACACATTACGTTAAGGACAACATATACATTTTTCTTGTATGTGTGTAAATATACACATCTCCTTAGCAATCTGCTTTCGAAAACTGGATCATCCTTTTGTTACTTTTTCTTTTTCTTTTTTTTTTTTTTTGCCAGTCCTGGGCTTGAGCTCAGGGCCTGGGCACTGTCCTTGGACTTTCTCAAGGCTAGAGCTCTACCACTTGAGCCTCAGCACCACTTCCAGCTTATTTCTATGTATGTGGTACCGAGGAATTGAACCTGGGTCCTCATGCATGCTAGGCAAGCACTTTAACCACTAGGCCAAACTCCCGGCCCCTTGTTACTGTTTTTTTTTTTTACCTGAATACTAGTGTTTGACAGTCATATCCCTGTTTATTTTTGTTCCTCTTTCTTTTCTTCTCCATTTCCCCCTTAGGCATCTCACTATGTAGTCTAGAAACGGTGTGATCACAAACATGGTCTACCATGCTCAGCACTTACAATTTTTTGGCATGTAAGGTTTTCTCTATACTTCAATTTTGGTAGTTTACTTTAAAAACAGTACCATGACAAGTATCACAGCACATGTCTAGCTATTGCAAAACCCCAAACTCAAACCTCAGTGCTGTGCCTTCCAAAATAAATATATAAAATACACATTTAATTTTACAGGAATTATTTCAAGTACATTAACAAACAAAGTTTATGTCCCAATGCTGTTTATTAAAAGTCCAAGATTCTCATTTTCATGAAAACTACAAAAGTAGTTAAAACTGAATTAAAATCACATTCCATAGAAAAGATGTATGGAGCGAATGTAGATGGAAGACTGAATACTAAAGCCATTTAAAATCACTAGTTTTATTCATACATTATTTCTGAATCTATTTGGATTATTGTTATTTATAATATAATACTTCTAAAATGAAAAGAATGTCAATATAAGCAACTTATGGCATATTAGTTTCACTAACTCATACCTGCATAAATTAACTTTTGGCCTGCTACTGGAAAAGCATCTTTCCCCTTTTCAGATTCAATCTTCTCTTTCAGTGCTTTCACCTATAAGAAAAATACAAGTAAAATATTTTATAGCCTAAACAACAACAACAAAATCACAGTCCAAACTGAAAAATCTAATGCAAGACAAAATTACAATTTTAATTATTGCTTCCAGATATTCAAAAGCTCACATCTTTCCAATACCGTATCAAAAATATCCCAATATTGGGGCCAGGAGTTTGGCCTACTGGTAAAGAGAACGCATGAAGACCCAGGTTTGATTCCTCGATACCACATACATAGAAAAAAGCCAGAAATGATGCTGAGGCTCAACTGGTAAGAGCACTAGCCTTGAGAAAGCCCAAGGGCAGTGCCCAGGCCCCCGAGTTCAAGCTCAGGACTGGCCAAAAAAAAAAAAAAAAAAGTCCCACTATTAACCTATAATACACATACATAGAGTAAACCCCTGAATAATCTCCTACCATTAGCACCACAAAACAAAGACCACTAAAACTTTACTAGCTGATTTGGTAAATTAATTTTAAGAGATATTTTAAAACCACCACCCCCCAATAAAAGTTTATGAGCTTACTTCCAGAGTAAGAAAAGAAAAATCTTGTTTTGTTTTTTGGGGTTTTTTGGTTTTGTCAGTCCAGGGGCTTCTAGCTCTCTACTACTTGAGCCACAGCAACAGCTTGGGCTTTTTCTTTTCTTGTCAGTCCTGGGGCTTAACTTTGGGCATGGTGTTATGGCTCAAGGGGTAGGGCGGTAGCCTTGAACTGAAGATCTAAGGAACAGAGCCCAGGCCCAGAGTTCAAGCCCCACAACTGACCCCCCCCCCCCAATGAGAGAGAGAGAGAGGGAGAAGGAGAGGGAGAGGGAGAGGGAGAGGGAGAGGGAGAGGGAGAGGGAGAGAGAGGGAGAGGGAGAGGGAGGGAGAGAGAGGGAGGGAGAGAGGGAGAGAGGGAGAGAGGGGGGGGGGCAGAGGCAGACAGACAAAAGGAAAGAAGGAAGGAAAGAAGAAAGGCAGGCAGGCAGGCAGAGGACTAAAAGATAAGGTAACTGGGCCGGGTGCAGGTGGCTCACGCCTATAATACAGCTACTCAGGAGACTGAGATCTGAGAATAGCAGTTCAAAGCCAGCCTAGGCAAGAAAGTCCCAGAGACGCTCATCTCCAATTAACCACCCTAAAACTGGAAGTGGCACTGTGGCTCTTCAGCTTTGAAAAGAGCTCAGGGACAGTGCCCAGGCCCAGAGTTCAAGCCCCATGACCCTCCCACCCCTCCCCCCAAGAAAAAAAAAGAAAACAAAACAAAAACAAGATGGGACCAGGAGTGTGGTGAGTGCTTGCCTAGCATGCACAAAAACCTGGGTTTGATCCCTTGGTACCACATGCACAGAAAAAACTGGAAGTGGTAGAGCTCTAGCCTTGAGAAAGCCCAAGGACAATGCTCGGGCCCTGAGCTCAAGCACCAAAACTGGCCAAAAAAAAAGATAATCTGATTTATACCTAGCAAAGAGTTTTATCGTCTTATTGAAAACACTATACTAAAGTAGTTAACTAGCTTATTTTGAGTTTACTGATGTGGTATTTTCTGAGGGTTGTAACTTGTGTGGTCAAAAAAAGACAGGAGGCCGGGAGTTTGGCCTAGTGGTAGAGTGCTTGCCTAGCATGCATGAAGACCCGGGTTCGATTCCTCGGTACCACATACATAGAAAAAAGCCAGAAATGGTGCTGAGGCTCAAGTGGTAGAGCTCTAGCCTTGAGAAAATCCAAGGACAGTGCTCAGGCCCTGAGCTCAAGCCCAGGACTGGCAAAAAAAAAAAAAAAGACAGGAATGCTTATTTAGGTTCAAATACATAAATGCATTATAGGATAGAAAATTTAACATACATAATCTTCAAAATTCTTTCATAGGTAAGGGAAGAGAACATTAAATCAATTAGTATGTAGCACTAGTTACAACCCCAAATTATCAGATCCCCCATGCCATATAAATCAACTGTGCTGTACTTATCTTTCTAAAATAGAATGCTGCTGTTCTCCTGTATTACAAAACCCACAACATATCATTCTCCACTGGTCTACATTTTAAAGGCAAATCTAACACTATTTACCAAAGAATTGAGACTGGGTGCAGTGGCTCACACCTGTAATCTTAACTACTCGGGAGGCTGAGATCTAGAAATCTTGGTTCAAAGCCTGGCGGCCAGGCAGCTCAAAGGCAGTTCAAAGCTCAGGCAGCTAGCCCTAAAGACCTTGAGACTCTCACTAGAAAACCAGAAGTGGTGCTGGTTTAGTGTCCTAAGCCAATCTAAGCCCAGCGATTTAATCAATTCTAAAAGACATTCCAGATTATTATGATTTCAATTAGACCCAAACAGATCCAAAGACTAAAAGACTGAATAGGCTGAATCTTAAGATACTTACAGATTTCAAAGTTTCTATGCCAGTAAATTAATACATCATTCTAGAGCATTACAAAAATGAAGAGGGAAAGGAGGGGAAAAAACAGGTATGTGGAGGAGCCAGGAGTTTGGCCTAGTGCTTAAAGTGCTTGCCTAGCATGCATGAAGACCCGGGTTCGATTCCTTGGTACCACATATATAGAAAAAAAGCCGGAAGTGGAGCTGAGGCTCAAGTGGTAGAGTTCTAGCCTTGAGAAAGTCCAAGGACAGTGCTCAGGCCCTGAGCTCAAGCCCAGGACTGGCAAAAACAAAAAAAACAGGTATGTGGAGAAAAGGAGGTAGTTCTATCTGTTAAGTATCTATGACTGAAAGACCTAATTCTATCAGTCATTTGTAGCTAATCTACCTACACTGCTAGAACAGATTTACAAGATGCTTAGAGTTCAATAAGTTCATTCAGTTATAAAATAGGCTTTCAGATACTACACAAATAATTTATTTTTCCAAACTTACTAAGGAATAGAAGATATAATGCCCTTCAGAAGGACTCACTTTTTTTGTTGTTTTTTTTTCCCCTTGAGCCAAGAGCCCCACCTCCCCTTTTCTAGAGACTTTGTAGGTAAGAGTGCACCAGGTAAGAGTGCACCGGCTGGCTCTGAAACAAGATCCTCTAATCTCAGCCTCCTGAGTAGCTAGGATTACAGGTGTGAGCCACTATGCCCGGCTGGGACTCTTATCACAAACTCTGGCACTCTTTTTTTTGGTAGGTCATGGGGCTTGAATTCAGCCTGGGCCCTGTCCCTGAGCTCTTCAGCTCAAGGCTACCACCCTACCCTTGAACCAAGCCTCACTTCCAATTTTCTAGAAGTTAACTGGAGATAAGAGTCTCAGGTCCTTTACTGTGGAGCTGGCTTTCAACCGTGATCCTCAGATCTCAGTCATCTGAGTAGCAAGTAGCCTGTGGGCCACCATGCCTGGCTAGGTTTAGGGACTCTTATCACAGGTGTTTGTTTTCATTTGTGGTCATGGGGCTTGTACTCAGGGCCTGAGGACTATTTCTGAGCTTTCTTGCTCTCTTTGGGCCACAGTGCTATTGCGCACGTGCGCGTGTGCGTGTGTTTTATAGAGGTTAATTGGACATAAGACTCTATAGGCTGGGTGTTGTGGCTCTTGCCTGTAATCCTAGCTACTCTGGAGGCAGAAGCCAGCCAGATTTTTATCTCCAATTAACACCCAGAAAACTAGAAGTGGTTGGTACTATGTCTCCAAGTGGTAGAGCAGTAGCCTTAAGTTGAAGAGCTCAGGGACAGCACCAGGCCCAGAGTTCAAGCCCCACACCAGACAAATAGTAATAATAATAACAACAACAACAACACATATATCTTATGGACTTTCTTCCCTGGGTTGGCTTTGAAGCACGATCCTCAGATTTCAGACTCCTGAGTAGCTAGGATTATAGGAGTAAGTCATGGGCACATAGCTGCTTATTAATTTATTAAGCACATTTCTTTCAAAGATTTAATAAATTTACATATTACATATCAAACAAGTTCACCATTGTCCAGTCAAAAATGATAGGACTTCCAGGCTGCCAGTGGCTCACCCCTGTAATCTTAAACTATAAGAAGGCTAAGATCTGAGGTTTACAGTTCAAAGAAGCCATCTTGGGCAGGAAAGTCTGTTGAGACTTATCTCAGGCCCCAATTCAAGCTCCAGAATGGACTCAAAAAGAAAAAAAAAAAAAGAGGGGGTGCATATTCTACAAATGTAAAAATCGATGCAAAAGATAAAGATGTAATGCTTAGTCCTTAGTTGGTAGTCTTATTTTGGAAGGTCCTGGAAGCTTTAGGCAGTAAGACCTAGTTTTAGAAGTAGGTTATTGGTGGACTCCCTTTGAGGGTTGTATCTACTCTCTGGTAACTGCCTCTCTAGAAGAACATTCTGACTACCATGAGATGAACAGCCTCCTCTTCTAACAGTCCTATGGCCATGCCAAGTACACAGTCTAAGAAATCATGTACTGAACCCTCTGAAATTCTGAGTCAATTGTGACTCCTTTATGTGAGTCTCTGGCATTCTGGTTACAAATTAGCAAAGTTAATTGATATAAACGGTCTTTACAAGAAATGGGATAATTGAAATCTGGATAATTTTGATAGCAACCCCCAACAGCCAGCCATCCACAGCTAAGAGGCTAGCAGATTGGTAGCTCTGGAAGAAGCTTATGGAAAGTTCTGTCATGATTTTGCTTTCAATATTCTGAATACGGAAAAAAAAATCAAAAGTAAGAGTTATCAAGTGAAAAGAGAAGAAAAATAGCAATATGAAAGTAAACACACTACTATGACTATCAGGTAAGTATATCATGTATTCAATTAAAATTTATGCTCATGAACTTAAGCAAGAGAAATCCATGATGCTATACGTATTTGCTTCTGGATACACAGGGGCAAGCACAAACACTTAGTTGAATGTATCTGACAATCTTCAAGAAAGAACAATGACTGAAGAATGGGTCCAGGGAGAGGAGTTTGGCCTAGTGGAGGAGTGCTTGCCTAGCACACACGAAGACCCACGCTCAATTCCTTGGTACCACATACACAGAAAAAGCAGGAAGTGGTGCTGTGGCTCAAGTGGTGGAATACTAACCTCGAGAAAGCCCAAGGACAATGCTCAGGCCCTGAGTTCAAGCCCCAGGACTGGCCAAAAAAAAAAAAAAAAAATCGGTCCATATTGCTAAACACTCATCCTTAAACACCATATGTATATGTGTGTATTATATAATACACATACACCCACAAAATCTCAAACCCAATGAACCTTCAAAATGTTGTGATGTTCAATTTCCAGTGTCATCCTCATTTAGAGGAGCAAACAGCCTCTAACTGGGTAAACTGCCCAAGGCCAGAAAGCAAGTGGTACTGGCAGGACTGAAACCAGGCAGCCTGATTTAAGTTATGCTATCTTGAATAGTTGGGAAAGGTGGAAGTGACAAGATTCTGAGCTTATACCCATTACTATCCCCCCAAAATGTGTGTGTGGGCATAGGGAGGTAAGGAGGGAGCAAGCACAAAAAAGTAAAGAGACAGTGTAACCTTGAAAAACCCCAGCTTTCAACTCACTACAAGCTTAGGCTGCTAGCCTAATTCCCCCTTTACCAAGGCAAAATAGGTGTTTTTGATTCCCAAAACACACTCTTTACTAATTGATTAAATGTTCTCTACCCTTACCTATAAAAGATTTTTGAAGATTATGTATGTTAAATTTTCTATCCTATAATGCATTTATGTATTTGAACCTAAATAAGCATTCCTGTCTTTTTTTTGGTCAGCACCACACAAGTTAGCCAGGTGCCTGTAATCATACTCAAGAGGCTGAAACATGATTGAGGTTCAAAGCCAGCACAACATGAAAGTCTGTGAGACTCATCTCCAATTAACCTCCAGGAAACTGGAAGTGGTACTGTGGCTCCAAGTGGGAGGGCACTAGCCTTGAGCTGAAGAGCTCCAGGACAGTGTTCAAGTTCAAGCCTCACAACCAACCAAAAGAAAAAAAATACAATAAATTACAACAAGAACAAACTACTAGCTATACTGCACATATAACAAGCAGTATTTTGTAACAATCGCCAACATTAGAGGTAAACCACAAAGTGAGGTGGTTCTTTGAAAATTATCTACCACACTAAATGCTATTTATATACATTAAAACTACCTTCACAATTCTTTTTACCAAATGTAGTTAGTGTATACTCAGTGTCACTTATATTTGACTTTCAAATCAAATTTACCAAGTTTCCCCCCACATCCAGGTTACCCAAAGCACATAAGCCAGCATCAAGGATTTGGCAGACAAACTTTGATGTACCCTTTGTTATTCTTTCAGTGGTATAAACAGCTACATCAGACCCTTAGGGGCTTAGCTCCCAGCCCTTCAACCTAGCTACACAGGAGTTGAGATCTAAGGATAACAGTATAAAGCCAGCCCTGGTAGAAAGTCTGTAAGGTTCTTTTCAATTGCCACCAAAAGCTAGGAAGTGAAGTTGTGGCTCAAGTGGCACAGCTCTAGCAAAAAAGCTAAGAGACAATGTTCAGGCTGTGAGTTTAAGTCCCAGTACTAGCACACATGTAAGATAAATGTGTCAGATTAAAAACCAGTCTAGGGTGGGAAGTGGATGAAGTGTTGAGTGAGGTAAGATCAAAGGAACAAAAGGCACATGGTATCCTTAATATGTGGATATTAGATCCAAACAGTACAAGAGCAATGACTCAATATTTGGGTACCAAATGTTACAGTCATGGTCTTGGATGTATAAATATAACTACATAGACATAAAAATCTATGATGTGCTGGGGCTGGGAGTTTGGTCTAGTGGTAGAGTGCTTGCCTAGCATGCACGAAGCCCTGGGTTCCATTCCATGGTACCACATACATAGAAAAAGCCTGAAATGGTGCTGTGGCTCAAGTGGCAGACTACTAGCCTTGAGGAAAAAGCCCGACAACAGCGCTCAGGCCCTGAGTTCAAGCATCAGGACTGGCAAAAAAAAAAAAAACCCAAACCTATGACATGCTATATACTCTACAGACATAATATTTTATTACATAGATTAATATGTATCTATGACATAGAAACCCTCAGCTCAATTTTAATTATGTTCTAAAACGTAAGGGCCAGCGATTGTATGTAGATTCCCTTCTTGAATATTTGTTTGTTAAACATGACATTTGAAATGATATAAAAATCAATGTTAATAAATTCTTTAATTAAAAAAAATGTAAACGGAGAAGTGGTGCTGTGGCTCAAGTGGTAGAACACTAGCTTTGAGCTGAAGAGCTCAGGGACAGCACTCAGGCCCAGAGTTCAAACCTCATGACTGACCAGAAACAAAAAATAAAGCCGGGTGAGCTGTGGCTCACGCCTGATTTCCTAGCTACTCAGGAGGCTGTGATCTGAGGATCGTGGTTCAAAGCCAGCCTGGGCACAAAAAAAGACCTGAAATTTATCTCCAATTAACTTCTAGAAAATGGGAGATGGGGCCTGGCCCAAGGGTTGGCCTTGAGCTGAAGAGCTCAGGGACAGGGCCCAGGCTGAGTTCAAGTCCCACAGCCGAAGGAGAAAAAAAAAAAGAGAGAGAGAGAGAGAAAAAAGACTAAGTCAGAGCCCAACAAAATCAGCAGTAGGAAAGGACACATGAAAGAACAAGAACGGGGCCAGATGAATGAAGTGCGAAGAAGGCATAGAATGCAGTGAAGAATTCATTGTATATACCACAATTAAGAGACTGCTGAAGGCGTGACACTGATCAAGATGCACTGTAACCATGAACTGCTTTGTTAAATGGCACCTCCTTAACCCTGGGGGCCAGTGGCTCATGCCTGTAATTCTAACTACTCTGGAGGGCTGAGATCTGAGGATCACCGTTCAAAGCCAACCCAGGCAGAAAAGTACGTGAGAAATTAACCACCAAAACGCTAAAGTAAGGCTGGGAATGTGGTTTAGTGGCAGAGTGCTTGTTTAGCATGCTCAGCACCACATAAACAGAATTGTCACTGTGGCTCAAGTGGTAGAGTGCTAGCCTTGAGCAAAAAAAGCTTAGGGACAGTGCCCAGGACCTGGGTTCAAGCCTCAGGACTGGCGAAAAAAAACCGAGGCTGGAGATGTGGTCAAGTGGTAGAGTGCCAGCCATGCAATCAAATCACTTAAGCAAGACCATCAAAACCACAGCATCACCCCCAACAAAAGATTATAACAGAAGGAAATCTATGTTATCAAAAACCTATTTCAGACATGTCACAAAGGAATACTGTAGTTAAACAAGCAAAACAAAAACATTTGCAAAGGTTAACATACAGAGTGCATACAGAATGGTAAGTGGTACTAGTTACTGTAACAAAAGTCTTATTAGCTATAAAAGAGAACTTTTGATGTTTCCGAAACTACATCAATTCTAAAAAAAAAAGAATAGGAAAGGAAAGGGGGGAAAACAAGATGCTTGGGAGGGGGTGGGAGGAAGGAAATGGGGACAAAAACATGAGAAGGGGTATCAATGTCTGAGAAGCAATGCACCTACTATCTGGTGAATGTAACTGTAACCCCTTCATATATTACCTGGACAATAAAAAAAAAAATCCAAAAAAACAAACCAAAACAAAAAACACAAAAGAACCCCATATAAACTGTCTTGGCTTTTCCAGCTGTCCATACCCCCTTGTTGTTGGGCCTCAAGTAGGTGAATTAAACCCCAGAAAACTCAAACTGTGTCCTCTATGTCCTTGTATTCTTCCAGTCTTGCCAGCAAAGTCCACTGAATATTTACTTATTCAACAAACTCATCAGTTCATGATTCTCTTATCTCTCAATCCTTTCACTTTGGCTAATGTTCACCTTAAGTTCATGAATTTCTATACAACCTATTTATATGCAAGACAGTTAATTTCCTTGTTTCTAGGTTAAAAAAAAATGAATAAGGTCAAGCCTGAAAGAACAAAACATTAAGTCTCAAGTCAAAAGCAGATATTCCTATAGGCTCACAATTTTTTTTTTTTTTTTTTTTTTTTAGATTTTGGGTTTTTTTGGGGGTTGTGGGGCTTGAACTTTGGGCCTGGGCACTGTCTCTGAGCTCTTCAGCACCGCCCTACCCCTTGAGCCACTTCCGGTTTTCTAGTGCTCAACTGGAGATAGGAGCCTGGACATTAGTGCCCAGGCTGGCTCACCCTCCTGCACCTAATGCTATTATTAAAATAATTTTGTTGTTCCTTTAAAAATTGAAATTCTAAAAAACTGCATCAAAAATCAATTAACAATCACTAAGCTGTTAAAATAAAAGATGGGGGGCCTGGAGTTTGGCCTAGTGGTTAAAGTGCTTGCCTGGCATGCATGAAGACCCGGGTTCGATTCCTCAGTACCACATACATACAAAAAAAAAACCCGGAAGTGGTGCTGAGGCTCAAGTGGTAGAGCTCTAGCCTTGAGGAGTTCAAGAACAGTGCTCACGCCCTGAGCTCAAGCCCAGGACTGGCAAAAAAAATAAATAAAATAAAATAAAATAAAAGATGGGGGTAAAGTGCTTTTCTAGTTCACATGAGGCCCCAGATTGGCTGCCTAGCAAGGGACATATTAACTGATTTGAAATAGCAACTTATAACAAAAAGCTGAAGAAACAACTAGTCAGGGAGTGTGGCCTAGTAGTAGACTGCTTGCCTACCATGCATGAAGCCCTGGATTCCTTGGCACCACATACACAGAAAAAGTCAGAGGTGGTGCTGTGGTTCAAGTGGCAGAGTACTAGCTTTGAGCAAAAGTGCTCAGACTTCAAGCCCTGGGACTGGCATACCCCCCAAAAGAGAGAGAGAGGGAAGAATTTTATACAAACACAGCATTGGCTTTATTTGTGTATATTCACACATAACGTAAAGCTTAAAGATCTATACAAACTTTACATAGCATAAATACTTCAGCATAGTGTGGAATCACTGAACAGCTTCATTAAAGCCAAATTTTTAAAAAAAGATAAAAAAGAGGCACCAATGTTTGAGAAGTAATGCACTCATTACCTGACAAATGTAACTGTAAACCCTCTATATACTATCCCGACAATAAAGTACAATAAAGTTTCTATAATTCTAAATATTGTAAGCTTATTGTTTTCCTTGGCACCAACTTCATCCCCAAAGCCAAAGCCAAAGATGCACTTTACACAATTTTTACTTAAAAATCATTAAACAGCCAAACTACACTATAACTTTCATACTTCAACTTACTGAAACACACCAAGGTAAAGTCAAAAGAATTTGGTTCTATTAGCAGTTGTTAGTCCAAACAGTGTTGGAAATTAGTTCTGAAGACAATGAAAACTTTCTCTAAGTATTATTTCCTCTACCTTTTAGAAGTTACTAGATAGCATTGTCTATAAATAATGACATAACTTGACTATCAAATCATTTTGTGCCACAATCTTCCAAAGTTTCTCAAGCAATTAAAGACGTAGACCTTAGAAAATGAAATAATTGGTAAAAACCTAACTGTGGTTAAATGTCCCTTTTACAGATCACTAACTAAAAACTATTTTAATTTTCATATCTGAGTGTTATTTCTACTCTACAATAGGAAATAGTAATTTGTCCCAGGGTTATAGCAAGTAAGTTAAAGAGCCACAAACGGAACCCTTGTCTATTTAACAACTATCTCCACCCAAATCAACTCTAAAAATACACAGAGATAAGCAGTAAGTTGCTACTTTGAACTTAGCATTAGGACCATGTTCGCTATGTGGGACGTCACCATTTCAGAACGTTTGGATAAATCTACACCTCCGGTAGTTTTTAATTCTTGCTACGAAGCTGTACTAACTTCAACACCATGTCTTTCTGCAATCAGAAATGCTTAAGATAGCATGATTATTTACCATGTAGACTTGGAAGACTTTAAGACTTTCACTCAGAATTGTTTCAAAGTTTTCCTATTTTCCTCCCCACCCCTTTGGAAACTATTCAGGGAGTCGGGGAAAAGTGCAGAATTCAAGACTTATGGTGTGTGTGTGGGGAGGGGGAACCTTAGTCGGATCTGGAGTTGAATTTGGGCCTAGATTTGCAATACAAAAAAATAAATTAAAAAAAAATCACCATGGGATCGTTTTGAGAGCATGTGGTCCACGTGTGGGTATGAATATGGTAAGCTGGAGAACACTGCCAAAAAAAAAAAATCTGAAACTTAACGCAAATAGGAGACAATTCATTCTCACCTCTTTCCCGGCTGCAGATGCAATCTGATTGCTTCGAAAAGGTGATCTCCTCCGGTCGACCTGGGCTTCCCCAGGTCCTCTCCGGGGCAGTGACAACGCCACCGGGCTCCCTTCCCCCACCGCTGCACCGCGGCCGGCCACCGGGTTCCGCCGCCCAGGCGGCTCCGCCTGGCCTCCCCTCCCCCTCCGGCCCCACGACCACGCGCTCCCGGCCCAGGCCTCGCGCGCCCCGCGGGTCGGGGCTCCTCCAGGCCCCGGGCGCTTGGCGAACCGCTCCCCCTCCCCGACACGCACCCCCGATCTTCTCCAGCCACAAAGGCCGCGGAGACTCGTGGCGTGAGGTGGGGAGGGGGGAGAGGAAGAGTCCGCCGCCCGCCGCCCCAGCACCGCGGCCCAACCGCGCCCGCGCCCCGCGCTCCCCGCCAGGCCTCGGCCGCCGCCCCCCGCCCCGCACGTACCGTCTCCTCCGGGTCGATGTCGATCTTGAAGGTCTGCTGCTGGAGGGTCTTCAGGGTGACCTGCATGGTGGCCGCCGTGGCTCCGCCGCCAGGCCCCGAGCCGGGTGCTGGCCGCTGGGCGGGGTCTGGCCGGGGCCGCCCGGGGTCGCCGCGCCGCGCCGCTCGCGCTCTCGGGAGGGAGGAAGACGGTGGGGGTGGGGGCTGGTCACATTCGCCCCGCGGAGTCTCCTTTCCCCCCCCACCCCGGCCCAGGCCGCGCCGCAGCTCCCGCGACCGCGGCCTCCCTGGTGAGCTTGGGGCCGCGGGGTCTCCTCAGGCGCTCGGCCGCTGAGTCCTCCCGAAGCGCGGGGGAAGCTCCTGGAGATCCGCAGAGAATCCGCTACCTCACCACAGGATGGTGGCCGCCATCACCGTGACTCGCCGAGACGTGCCCCCTCCCCCACTAAGAAAAAAAACCCCGGGGGTGGGGTAGGGGGCGGTGATGAGGAGGGGGGGGAAAATGGGGCGGGCTGACGAAGTGCGCAGGCGCAGGGTGCGGCGACGTTCTACGCAGGCGCAGACAGGAACTCCTCCCCGGAATTGGGGGCGGGGCGACTGGACGCTGTGGACGGTCCGCGGCGGGGTTCGGGCGTACGCAGGCGCATACCGCGGGCGTCGGCGGCGCTAGGGACTACCTCGTCGCGCGTCTGCCGCCGCCGCCGCCGCCGCCGGCGTGATCCCGCCCACGGCCTCTCGGCCTACGTTGAAGTCTCCGCCCCTCGGCGCGCGTTGCGCAATCGGTCGGGGGGGGGGGTTGGGGCGGGGGAGAGGGAGGGGCGGGCGCGAAGAGCGGCGACGTGGAAAGCCGATCGAGTGGATGCTGAGGCGGAAGCTGGGGGCCTGGAGGGCGGTCGATCGGGCGGAGTGAGGGTCAGGGAAGCGGCGGGGGTAACCGGCGTGGTGGCTGGCCGCCGGCCATGACGGGGCGCTTACTGTGAGGCGAGCGTTTGTGGTGTCGACTGCTTCTTCAGTCCTGGAGAGTACCGACTCCCGCCATGGCGGTGGGGTGGGGAACCTGGGTTCAGATGCTTGTGTGCGGGCTCGAGCCGCGGAACCTCCGCGGTGAGCAGAAAGACGGATGGCAAACGGAAGCTGGGGGCCGGGCGCCCGAGGCGGGTCGGCCCCGGGAATGCTCCCGAGGCTCCCACTTGGCCAGCGAAGGGGGGAAACGAAAGAGCCGGAGCCGGAGCTGCGGCTCCAGCGGTGGAGCGCCAGCCTGGGGGGGCGTTTTGGCGGATAAGTCACAGGCCCACGCCTGTCATCCTAGCTAATCTGGAGGCTGGGATCGGAGGATCCGGGCTCGAAGCCAGCAAAGGCAGGAGAGTCTTAGGAGGCTATTAAATTACACATAAAAAAAAAAAACTGGAAGTGGCGCCCTGGCTCGAGTGGGAGAGCGCCTCCCTGGAGCCCAGAGGCCCACGCCCCCAGCCCCAGGGCCCAGGGCCCTCTCAGAAGTGACCTTGGCTAAGGCTAACCCTCCCCGCAGCCTCTCCAAGTCCTCTGGTTTTCTCTGTAGCATTCAGCACCCGTTTGCCATATAACCAGCAAATGTATTTGCTTAAGGTTGTCATCATTAACCCCCGGCAAGCCGCAGAGAAGGCATGAATTTTGTTCGGTTAGGAATATTACAGTGGTAAGCATACAATAGAAGAGTATCAGTGAAATGGGTGAACGTGCTTAGGGTTACCTGAGAAGTCACTCTGAATCGATGCAGGTAAAGTCTTAAGGTTGGGAAGATATGGACAGTTCATTATGATAGTCGTCAGTACAGTAAACCCATGTTGTTAGTGGGTTTCTTATAAATGGTTTCACCAAGTATGGTAATCATAAAATTTCAAAACTGGAAATTCGAGCAGGGCTGGGTGGTTCACACCTGTAATCCTAGCTATTCAGGAGACTGAGATCCGAGGGTCAAGGTTCAAAAGCCAGCGCCTGCACAAAAAGATCTGAGACTCTTATCTCCAATTAACTTCTAGAAAATGGGAAGTGGGGCTTGGCTCCAGGGTAGGGCAGTAGCCTAGAGCAGAAGAGCTCAGGGACACTCCTCCAGGCCCAGGGGTAGGGTGGTAGCCTGGAGCTGAAGAACCCAGACCCAGTTAAAGCCCCGTGTCCCACAAAAAAAAAAAATCAAGAAGCTAGAATTGGAGCTGTGGTTCAAGTGGTGGAGCACCAACCTTGAGTGAAAAAAAACTAAGGGACAATGCCCAAAGGAGAACTATTACAATAATATAATTAATTACATATTCAAACAGCATCCAAACTCCCCCTCCCACCCCCTCTTTGAGAGGCTACAAGATCTAATACTGCCAAATTCTGAGTTCACTTCTCTGTCTCCTCACTCACCGTGTCCCTCTGTACCATCTTTCTTTTTATCTCTCAAACTGGCTGAGCTGGTTCTATCCTCCCGGTCGGTCTTTGTATTGAGGTTCCTTTACCTGGAAACTCCAGATAGGTGAGTGACTAACACTTCTTCTTTATGTTTTTTATGATAATTTATTGTTTGTTTTAGACAGAATCTTGTTATGTAGCCCAGCCTGGGCTTAAACTTAGGAACCTCTTGCCTCCTGTCTCAAGTGCCGTGGTTGCTCATGCCATGCCTTGTGCCTCTGGGATCTGACTGTCCTCTTTCAAATTCATGTTGTTGCCTTATAAAAGTTCTTCCCATATCAACCTATATCAGTAGATTAGGAATTGTAGGGACATGGTAGTTACCTCAGGAATGGCTACCAGATAAAAGCGAGCTGGCTCTCTGTCAGGCATGTGCTTGCTTCCCTTCTGTATTAGGCTTCCAGGGTCTTTGTCTTTTCTCTGTGTGTGTGTGTGTGTGTGTGTTGGTTCTAGGGTTGAACTAAGGGCCTACCACTCTTGCTTATCTCTCTCATTCAACACTGGTGCTCTACCACTTGATCCACATGCCTACTTCCAGCTTTTTGCTGATCCTCAGATCTCAGCCTCCTGTGTAGATAGGATTACAGGCCTGAACCACCAACACTTGGCTTATAGAACATCAGTCTTTTGTTATACTACGGTCGCCTCCCCATAATGTTAGCTTGGTGTGACTTTAATTCTATCTATAATGATCTCATTTTTTTTTGTGTATGTGCCAATCTTGGGCTTGAGCTCAGGGCCTGAGCACTGTCTTTGGACTTTCTCAAGATTAGAGCTCTACCACTTGAGCCTCAGCACCACTTCTGGCTTTTTTCTATGTATGTAGTACAGAGGAATCAAACCTGGGTCTTCATGCATACTAGGCAATCACTCAACCAGTAGACCAAACTCCTGGCACAATGATCTCATTTTTTTTCATATTTTTTTTACTGTAGTTAATAGAAGGGTTACATTATATTCTCCAGATAGAAGGTGCATTACTTCACATACATTGATACCCTTTCTCATCTCTTGGTCCCCATTTCTCTCCCCCCACCCCAGCCCCTCATCTTGTTTTCCTCCCTTCCCTATCTGACTTCAAATAAAGGAGAAATACTGTAACAATACAATGATCTCATTTTTAAATAAGATCACACTGTACAGATTTTACAGTACTGGAGTTTAGGTTTTCAACATTGTGTGTGTGTGTGTGTGTGTGTGTGTGTGTGTGTGAATTATGACACATTTCAACCCATAAAAAAAAATCTCTCTTAAGGGCCGGGAGTTTAGCCTAGTGGTTAAAGTGCTTGCCTAGCATGCATGAAGACCCAGGTTCGATTCCTCGGTACCACATACCTAGAAAAAAAGCTGGAAGTGGTGCTGAGGCTCAAGTGGTAGAGCTCTAGCCTTGAGAAAGTCCAAGGACAGTGCTCAGGCCCTGAGCCCAAGCCCAAGACTGGCAAAAAAAAAAAAAATCTCTTAAGTTGTGACATATTTTTTTCTGGGCTATTCTGTAACTGATCATGATCTCCAGCTTCTATTGAGCTGGCATAACAGACTCATGCCATTGCCCCCAGGGATTGGTTGAGATGGGGAGCTTTTTGCCTCAGCTGACCTCAAACTGATCTCCCTCCAGAAAAACTAGCATTACAGGCATATGCCACAAAGCTCAGCGATGTGTTTTGAAAGAATTGCCCTGGTGAACTTCCTGGGAGAAGCAAGGATGCAGAGATCAGGCAAGAAGTTATTAACACAGTCCAGACAAGAGTGGTGACTTGGGTCAGGGTGGAATCTGTATTTAGGGAGGCGTAGTTGGTATCTGGGTGTATGAAGATAAAGCAGAAAGGCTTTGTTGGTAGAACTGGTGTGTGGTGTGAGAGACAGGTTACTAGATGTGAATTTATGTTAGGGAACTCCCTTGATATCATCTAGTCCTTACATAGCTGGTCTACCCTGACTGTTGGTATTCTTTGGGGATACCAGTCTGTTCAGCAAATGCTCCCTCACATCTACTCAGCCCAGAAATTGTGTTGGGAATACAATCATGTACAAAATGTGATTGTGAATCCTCTTCAGAAAAATAGCAGTGTTTAACTTCTTCCATAAGAAAAACATATATCATTAATTTCTTTAATAGAGTTGTTGCCTTACATCTATTTTTAAGCCTGACATAAATTATTTGAAGTGCAGTTGTACCCCATCATCTTTGTCCTAATTAAAAGTGCCCTTTCTCCATCTGTAATATGGCTTGTTTATCCCTGGTTGCAGCAACTCAAAACACGTATACCACAGATACTAACCACAATAAAACCTAATAGTAACACACAGCTCTCCCCCAACATCTGTTTTCTTTAATCAGTTCTCCTGAGAAAGCCTGAGTGAAAGTGTGCGTAGACTTTAATGAAAGCAAAGCCCACAGGTAACGCTGCCTCTGCTTTCTACCATGTGCCCATACTTCCCGTAGGTTTTCTGTTGGCTCTCCTAACTACAACAAATGTCTTCTTTTTCATACATTTTGATTTCTTTTCTGGTGTTGCCTGACTGATGCACCTGAGCGTGAATCTCCCCTCACAACTTTCTACCAATCGTGACTCTAAAAGAGGAAAAAGCCTACTAAAACCACAGGACTCTGAGAAGTTTGCTTGAAGCAAAGAGATAGCTCAGTTGATAACAAAAGTAAAACAGTCTCTGGCTTGTGCCTTAATCCTAGCCACTTAGGAGGCTGAAATTTGAGAATCAGGATTCAAAGACAGGCAGGTCAGGAAAGTTTAACCCAGTGTCAAAGCACATATACACTCACAAAAGCAGCCTCTGGTTAAAAAAGGAAAGTTGAAACAAGATGATATTGCTATATATTAAAGTTAAATATTTAAGATGTAATAACTTCCAATGATATAAAAATATAAAAAATGGATCAGAGTGATGTTTTCTTAGATCATTTGTGAGTTAATGTTGGTTAACAATCTTTTGAAAATTTAGTGATTCTTAATTTCTAGAATTTCAAGTCTATGTGTACCAAAGTGTTATTCATTCCACATGAATAATCCTGAAACTACTTTTCTGGACGTAACTACGTAATATGGTTTGGAAAACTTTTTTGAGCAGGCCACTGGGTCAAAAGCTGGTCATTATTTTTTTTTTAATGTTCAAACAGCACCATATACATGACATTCCTTTTTCTTATTTGAACTTGTTTTCTCATTAGTTTAATAGAGTTAAACAAATTGTTAGCCCATTGTGAATTATTTTGCGGACATATATTGCACAGCTCCCTCAATAGTGTTCTTAAAAATTCTAACATATCTCTCATTTCCAGTCAAGACTGATATTAATAAATCATTTGTTGCAAATATACCTGATTTATCTTGAAGTTAAAAATCATACATGGCCCTTTGTTCAACTCATGTGTATTTGTTAATTCATGTCTTATTTATTCTTTAGCATTTACTGAAGAATTACTAGGGTATGTTTGCATGTCAGGCCAATATTGTCTAAGACTCAATCCCTTCCCTGAAGAATTCAGTGAGGGAAATAAACAAGGAAACCATTTGTATATATGCCTAGCAGCCATCAACTCTTTTGCAGTTGATGATCTATGTATTAACGAATTGTTCTGAAAATTAATTTATAAGTGAAATATTGTCTTCACATAAAATGGATTCAGAGAAAATCAACACAATTCTGTAGACTTCCTGGAAGAAACTTTGTATTTGAGCATTAAAAATGAGTATTTTTGAGGTAAGCCAAACGCAGACAGAAAAAAAGAGAATGTTTTCTCTTCTATACAAAAGCTAGATCTAAAATACACTGGGACATGTTATACAGGATTGGAGACATTCGCACACAGTGAGACCAAAGAAGGATACACTTAGGGGATCACAAAGGCACAATACGTCTATGCCTCTGATCATATAAAATAGTATTACTGAAATGAACCCCAATAAATGGGGAAAAATAGTGCTTTCTGCCAGTCACTAGTGGCTATACCTATAATCATAAGTGCTTAGGAGGCTAAGATCTCAGGATCGTAGTTCAAAGCCACCCTGGGAAGGAAAATCTGTTTCCAGTGGAATCAGGATAGGTAACAATATACCCTCTCTGCTATATGACAGAGTTTTCCTATAAAAGATTAACAATGGCTCATGTTCCTTAAATCTACTGTGAAGACCACTGCTAATTATAAACACAGAGACTGTTCTTGTCTCTAATTCCTTGGCTACTCACATTCAGGAACTTAACTGTCAAGTCACGAGAGAAGTCTTTCTTTCATATCATTTCTTTTTTTGTTTGTTTTTGTTTTTGTTGGTCACGGGGCTTGAACTTAAGGCCTGGATGCAATCTCTGAGCTTTGTTGCTCAAGGCTAGTGCTCTACCTGGTGGACTACATCCTGTTTTCTGGAGGTTAATTGGAGATAAGAGTTTCACAGACTTTTCTGCTTGGGCTGGCTTGGAACTTTAATCTCTCAGCCTCAGGTGTAGCTAGGTTATAGGTGTGAGCAACCAGTGTGAGGCTTCCTGGCATTCTTTGTACTGACCTTGAGTACTCTCACAGTTATCATTTGTTACCATTTATTTGAATGCCCATTCTCTCTCTTACCTTAAAGGGCTCAGTGTCAACGATCTAGTACTTAAAAAAAAAATCTCTCTTGGGGCCGGGAGTTTGACCTAGTGGTAGAGTGCTTGCCTAGCATGCACGAAGTCCCGGGTTCAATTCCTTGGTACCACATATATAGAAAAAAGCCAGAAGTGGTGCTGAGTCTCAAGTGGTAGAGCTCTAGCCTTGAGAAAGTCCAAGGACAGTGCTTAGGCCCTGAGCTCAAGCCCAGGACTGGCAAAATAAATAAATAAATAAATAAATAAATAAATAAATAAATAATCTCTTTATATGGGACTGGGTGTGATGGCTCAAGTCTCTAAGTTACTCTGGAGGCAGAGATAAGAAGGTTACAGTTCAGGGTCAATCTACACAAAAAGGTTACAGGACCTATCTCAAGAAATGAAGTATGGGTGGCTTGCCTATAATCCTATCTACTTTGCAGGCTGAGGATAGGAAGATGGAGGTTTAAAGCCAAACCATATATAAAACTTCACTTGCCAGGTGTGGTGGCTCATGCCTATTTAGCTCCTGTTATTCAGGAGTCTGAGATCTGAGGATCGCAGTTCAAAGCCAGCCTGAACACTAAAGAATGAGAGACTCTTACTTCCAGTTAACTAGAAAACAGGAAGTGGGGCTGAGGCTCCTGTGGTAGGGTGAAGGGCTCTGGAACAGGACCTAAGTGTCCGAGCCCCAACACCTACAAACAAAAGCTTTATCTTGTATGATTGTTGGTCTTAATGTACTATGTTATTTCTTTTCTCTTTTTTGCCCTTTGGTTAATCTCATATTGTTACTGTATCTGACTTCGTTACATGGTATATTATATATACATGTCTATTTGTTTATTTGAAATAGGAAAGGGAAGGGGGGAAACAAGATTAATGGGAGAAGGTGGGGTGAGGGAAATGAGGGCAAAATCCACGAGAAGGGGTGTGGATGTGTGAGGGGTATTATTGTAAATGTAATGTAAATGTCTAGAGATACATTACCCCGATAGTTAAAAACCAAAACCAAACTTCTCTAGACTCCATCTCCAAAATAACCAGCAAAAAGCTGCACTGGAAGTATGGCTTGAGAATAATAGCAGATGAAGCAAGCTGAGAAAATCTATGGTGGAGCTCAAACCTCCGTACTACCAACCAACCAATCAACAAATACTTGGTTTACCTCTGTAATCCAACCTTTGCAGATTGTGGTTGAAGTCCAGGCCTGGTCAAAAGCGTTAAGACTCTATCTGAAGAATCAACTAAAGCTATACTGAATGGGGACATGACTCAAGTGGTAGAACACTTGCCTAACATGCATGAGGACCGAGTTCAAACTCCAGTTCTATCAAAACAAAACAACACACACAAAAAAACCCTCATCTTTCCCCCTCTTCATCGAAATTTCCCAAACTCATGCATTGAGCACTTACTGGTACTGTCACTGTGTTTAAAAACCAAACAACAAAAAAACTTGTACTATTACACTATAGTCTCATAAAATGTTTTGAATCTAGCTTCTTAATGTCCTATGTGTCTCTTTGTTCCAGGTCAACTTTGCCTTTCGTTGAGGATGACAGATACTGTCACTGGGTTCTCATCTCTTCCATTCTGCCAAATTACTTCTTGATCATATTTAATGAGAGGGCCAGGAGTTTGGCCTAGTGGTTAAAGTGCTTGCCTAGCATGCATGAAGACCCGGGTTCGATTCCTCGGTACCATATATAGAAAAAAGCCGGAAGTGGTGCTGAGGCTCAAGTGGTAGAGCTCTAGCCTTGAGAAAGTCCAAGGACAGTGCTCAGGCCCTGAGCTCAAGCCCAGGACTGGCAAAAAAAAAAAAAAAAAAACCATATTTAATGAGAGCATAGTTATTTTATTCCTTGGGAAAATAAATGAAGAACTCTGCTTTTATCTGAATGAAGCAACCAGAATGTTATCCTCATTAATCATGCCAGCTTGCCAGTTTCGTGATTTTCCTCCATGTGGTTCCTCTCTGCTTCCACAAAAGCATCACTTGAGTTCCTGTCTCCTTTAATCCGCATCCAAGGGTTCAGGGATTCCTCTGAATCTGTTGTCATCTCGGCCTACAATGCCTCCTCCCAAAAGGTCTTTTGTACAGAGCTGCACAGCTCATTCTGCCGCCACTAGGTTTCCATGGATGCATCCATTCTGCCACCTCTCAGTGGTGTGTATCTACGAGGTCTTAGGAACAAACCTGTAATCTCAGGGTTACCATGTTGCTCATGTTCTATGTGTTATGTCTAAGCTGCTACCTACGCTTTGTTTCTAGCGCCCTTTCCAATTCTTTTCTCACTGAATTACTCAGAATTTGCCTCACTGTTGGAACTTATCCCAGACCCTTCTTAATATCATTCATGGAAGCCTATCTAAGTTTTATCTACATGGTGTTGTTTTTTTTTTTTCTTTCCTTCCCACCTGTTTTCCATTTACAAACTTTTTGGCCCGATGAGTTGGTCTCTGACTAAACATATTCTTTTCAGTCTTTGAAAAACTCTTTATAGTTGGCCAAATATCCATTATTCCTACATTTGAAAATATAGACCTGAAATAAAAACTGACACCCATATGTACTTATTCATTTTTTATATTGTATTTTTCATTTTCAGCATTTATACCCTTAGTCTTACTCCATGCCTCAAAAGCCTTCAATACTCTGTTTTGATGGTTTTAAAAATATTTATTTTTTATTGTAATGTATAGAGGGATCACAGTTACATTTACCAGACAGAGGATATATCACTTCTCACACATTTACACCCCCTCAAAAATATTTATTTTTATTAAGTAGTCATACATAGATGGGTTTCAGTTTCAGAAATCAGGTTATGAGTTCAATGCATCTTGGTTAATGTCATCTCCTTTGATGAGGTTTTATTTCCTTGTAACTTAGTAATAGGTAACTTTGAGAAGCCTCAACAGGTTCTGCTTCATGCAGAACTAGACAAGTCACCCTTGTCCAGCCAGCTTCAGTTTCAAGCCTCTTGAACCTTCATATGGGGATATGGTACTGACCTTGCAGCATGATCTCATAAAATATTGTATGGGTAACTGCTTTATAGTAAGTGTAACACAAATATGTCTTAAGAATAACCATTAGATATGTACTTTTCCGCAATGTGTAGAGAACTTATAGCATGATGAGAACCTGGCCAACATTTTCTCTACGCACATTAGATATATGCTTATTGTCTTTGGGATCATAGCAGGCATTTATGATAGTCTTCAAAATGTTTTATTTGTAGAACAGCATTGTACATGTGTATTTCCCAGTGTTCCAGAGATCATCACAGTAGTGTGCAAGAATGTTACTTTCTTGGCTGGGAGTTTGGCCTAGTGGTAGAATGGTTACCTAGCATGTGTGAAGGCCTGGGTTCGATTCCTGAGTATCACATACATAGAATAAGCTGGATGTGGTGCTGTGCCTCCAATGGTAGAGCTCTAGCCTTGAGAAAGCCCAAGGACAATGTTCTGGTCCTGAATTCAAGCCAAAAAAAAATTTTTTTTTTACTTTCTTCTAGATTCTCAGGCAGTTCAGATCTTGAACATAATGTAGGATCCACCATAAATTCAATTCATGTGAACTCTCTATAGTATTAGCTTCTCCACTGTAACCTAAGGGGTTGCTGTAGATTCTCTAATTAGGTTGTGGGAATATCGTAATAACAGCTATGATAATGGTAACCACAGCTTGCATATATCAAACACCTACTCTGTTGCACACTCTGTTACACTCTACAACATGTTTGTTTTATTTGTGCTAATACTGTAATATCCCAGCCACTTTGGGGGAGGGGGTGTCCTGAAACCCCCAGAAATAGAGTCACCAGCACTCAGTGAAGGGAGCTAGGAGTCAGTTTAATAGCAGTGCAGTGGCTGCTCTCCACCTTTGGGCTGATAGCAGCCCCGCCCTTCAGTGGGCTGGAGCTTTTAAAGGTAAACACCACGCTGGTAGTCACCATATGACATCACCTCAAGATGTCCATAGTCAACAACCACACGCAGGCAGTCCTAACCACTCGCAGGTGGTTAAGCCGGTTAAGCATTTTTACAAAGATGAAAACAAATTAGCAGCTAAGCCTGCTGGATTATTACATTGCTAGAGATTAAACTCAAGGCTTGAGTACTACTCCAGTTTTTCTGCCCAAAGCTGGCCCTATACCACTTGAGCCATAGCTTCACTTCCAGATTTTTGATGGTTAATTGGGGACTCACCAACCTGTCAGACTGGCTTTGAACCACAATCCTCAGATCTTTGTTTCTTGAATAGCTAGGATTATAGGCATTAGCCACCAGTGTCCAGCTTAAAATTTTATTTGTTGTGGTTTGTGTAGTGAAAGTTAGGTTTTGGCACTAGAAAATGTAAGGAATGCGTTAGATGTTAGAGCAAACAATGAGTCAGAGGTAGGAATGACTTCAAGGGTAGGCAGGCTTTTATTAGGAAAATCTAAGAGGGTCCAAAGAGAGAAAACAGATGGAGAGTGATTTACACTCACTGTGGGGTTTTCAGGAGATGAACAGAGGGGAGGGGTGAGGCAGATGGAGAATGCTTGGGTTGTTGCTGATAGGTACTACATCTGGGAGCTGTCAGTAACAGGAGATTGAAACTTAGCCTTAGTCTCAACTGGTGATATATATTTTCAAAGCTGTTAGAAACTTTATGTGGTAGCATCCAACTAAAAGTAGATCCCTGTAGGAAGCTTCTTGGGGGTAACTTGCTCTTGGTTCATTTACATCTCTCTGTGAGCTTCCTGGCTATAAAGGGTAGTATAGCCTCTGCCACATGTTCCTGCCACATAATGTTCTCTAAATAACCTCCTTATGGGCTATTTTGTCCATGTTCTGATTCATTTGGAGAGGCTGAGTTTAACAATAACAAATTAACTAATCTAGTAAGGAATTTCAAGGTGGCACAGCATTCAGGTTATGGTGTGGCGATTGCTGGCTAGATTTACAGTAAGAACTGGGAGAGAAAGGAAGAGCAAAAGACTTAATAAACAACTTGGTGTTTGACCAAAAAAAAAAAGTATGTAACATTAGGAATAGGGAAGGATAGTTCATAAAGAGATCAGAGACATTAAAAGAAAAATGAAGCACTTTGCATCAGGACAACAGGAAATATGTCTGCAGGCATTTTTAGGAATTGGCCAGACTATGTTCATTATAGGCTTGAACTTTTAACTCATTGGACATTGCGTGGAGAAGAGAGCTCTGGAGAGCTCCATGAATCCAGAGCTATCCACCTGGCTAGTGAAGGTAGACACTGGAGCTAAGTCCTCCAGGGTATCTTATCCTTGGTTCATTTCCTATTTCTCTTTATGCTTCCTGGCCACCATGAAGTAGTCACTGCTACATGTTTCTGCTGCCGTGATGTTTTGCTTTACTTCAGACCCAGAATCAGCAGAGCCAGATACTGTGGACTGCAACCATGAGACAAAGTAAATTGTTCTTCTTTTAGGTGTATATCATGTATTTTGATCACAATTGGAATATTATTCTCCTAATAACTTATCATAGACACATTTCTCTCCCTCTCTCTCTTCCCCCCCCTCCTGGACCTGTACTTGAACTCAAGGCTTAAGTGTGCAAGGTGTTCACCCTTAGCTGTTTTTGTTTTTTCATTTAAAGCTAATGATCTACCACAACAGCCGCAGCTATACTTCCACATTTTTGGTTGTTTAATTGGAGATACAAGTGCCATAGATTTTTCTATCTCTGATCCTTAGATCTCAGCTTCCTGAATAGCTAAGAATCACAGGCATTTGCCACCAGCTCTCGGATATACTTTTCCTTTAAAAAATTCCTTTTATTATTATTTTTTTTTGTGGGTCAAGGGGCTTGAACTTGGCCTGGGCGCTGTCCCTAAGCTCTTCAGCTCAAGGCTACCACTCTACCCTTGAGCCAAGCCCCACTTCCCGTTTTCTAGAGGTTAATTGGAGGTAAGAGTCTCAGGTCCTTTTGTGCCCGGTTGGCTTTGAACCTGGATCCTCAGATCTCAGCCTCCTGAGTAGCTAAAATTATAGGCATGAGCCACCCTGCCTAGCAAACAGTGCAACTTATGTTAAGTCAATTTACAAGAAAATTGAACAAGGCAGTTTTACAGAAAAAAATTTCAGCAAACAAACATAGAACTCCCCTATGACCCAGCAATTCCACTACTTGGCATTTACCCAACCATCCAGAAACAAGGGCATACTAAATCCATAGCACAACAATGTTCACTGCAGCACTATTCACCATAGCAAAGATATGGAACCAACCTAGATGTCCCTCAGTTGATGAGTGGATCAACAAGTTGTGGTATTTGTACACAATGGAATTCTATGCTGCTGTCAGAAAGAATGACATCGCCCCATTTGTTAGGAAATGGAAAGACTTAGAAAAAATGATATTAAGTGAAGTAAGCCAGACTCAAAGGAACTTAGGCTCAATGGTTTCCCTCATTTGTCATAATCAGTAGAAACCTTGGACTCTACTAGCAGTGATCTGCAATAGAGCAAAATCTTGATACATAAGGCCATATAGTATGAAGCTAATTGAAAGGACCTCCAGGATATTGAAACAAAAGCCATATAAGGAATGATTGTTGTCCTTAATGTACTATGTTGTCTCTCATCTCCTTTGCTGTCCCTTGGGTATCTCATATTGTTATAGTATCTCACTTTGTTATCTGATATATTGAATTTATTTGTATTTGGTTATTTGAAATTTGATAGGGAAGGGGGAAAACCAAGACAGGTGGGGGGTGTGGGGGGAGGGTAATGGGTACCAAGACATGTGAAAGGGTATCAATGTATGTGAATTAATACACCTTCTATCTGGCAAATATCATGTAACCCTTTTACTAATTACAATTTTAAAAAAAGAGGAATAAAAAAAGAAAAACAATTTCAGCAAAAAGTACATAACACAGCCAATTGAAACACAGCATTCATACCATATTTTTCTGAATAAACCCTTTCATGAAATTTTAATAGGCTGCATAACCAGTGTATTTGTTTAGGTATTAAAATGTATATCTAGGTTTTACATGTTAAAAATGTGTGTGTGCTGCTTTCAGGATGTAATCCCACATCAGTATACAACTTCACAGAGAACACAGGCAGAAAGCAACTGATAATTTAGGAGATCAACTAGAACACTTTCCAATTTGCCAGTCCAGGAGAGGCCCATAAAGAAGGTGAGCCCCTGTCACTTCCTGACAGGCGAGTGCCAAAAAGCCAAAGTTGTGTTACTCTTGGTGGATGAGACAGGAAGGAAGGTGGTACAGGGGCCATGAATAACAACAGAAAACAGGTGATTTCTCTTTCTCAGGCACAGAGGATGGTTCCATTGATGCCTGCAAAGGGGATTCTGGAGGTCCCTTAGTCTGTACAGATGCCAACAATGTGACTTATGTTTGGGGCATTGTGAGCTGGGGTGAAAACTGTGGAAAGCTGGAGTTTCCTGGGGTCTACACTAAGGTGGCCAATTATTTTGAATGGATTAGCTATCATGTGGGAAGATCTCTTATTTCTCAGTACAATGTCTGAAACTGCAACCTCCATCTTTGTACACATATTCATTCACTGGGGAGTCCATCTTGATTAAAATAAAACTGTATAATTAATACTTCTCCAAGGGGGGAATTGATGCAAAGGGGGTGTCCTATTGAAACATTGCTGTGTAATTCCCAAATAAAATGTTTTGGCTAGACAAAAAGAAAATGTGTGTGTGTGTGTGCGTGTGTGTGTCTGTGTGTGCAACATGCGCATGAGTGCATGCAGGCTGGAGATTCAGCCAGAGTCTCATGCATGCTAAGTGCATGTATCACTTTTTTTTTTTTTGCCAGTCTTGGGCTTGAGCTCAGGGCCTGAGCACTGTCCTTGGACTTTCTCAAGGCCAGAGCTCTACCATTTGAGCTTCAGCTTTTTTCCACGTATGTGGTACTGAGGAATCGAACTTGGGTCTTCGTGTATGCTAGGCAAGCACTCTACCACTAGGCCAAATTTCCAGCCTGCATGTATCACTTCTAAGCTCTGCAAGGGGCATAGCTAAGAACATATAGTTTAATGCTATTAAACTTAAAAGTAATTTACTCCCACAAGAACCAATTTTCACTCCCTTTGGGGCAGTATTATCCTCATTGAGAATGTAATATGATAGATAATATGAAATATAATACAATATAACTAATGCAACATATTTGTTTGTCTTAGTCTTCTTCCTCCCCCTTTCCTTCATTTTTCTCCTCCCTTTTCTCCCATTTCCCAAGTAATTGTTGAACTGTTTGTTGAATCTCTGAACCTGCTACACAGAGAAAGGAACCTTGATTCAGAGATTAAGGCACACATACCATTTGACGAAAGGCTGCCTTTCCAGCCTAGTGCCCAGCCTTCCAGGTTGAGCCTGAACAGATGCCTCATCCAGCATGATGAAGTGCTCTGATCTCTATATACACTCATTTCTTTGTCGCCTCCCCCTCCTCCTCATCCTCCTCCAAGCCTTTCAGTAGGATGCTGGATATTCCTTGTGAGAAACATGAGGAGGATACTAAAAAGACAGTCACAGTTTTCCAACAGCCTGCTGCCAGATTTTTTTTTTTTTTTTGGCTAAGTTGTTGGGGTAAGATTTTGTAGTGTGTGTGTGTGTGTGTGTGTGTGTGTGTGTGTGTGTGTGTGTGTGTTTGCAATTCCTGGGACTTGAACTCAAGGCATAAGTACTGTTCCTGAGCTTCTTTTCTTGCTCAAGGATAGGCTAGCACTCTACCACTTGAGCCACAATGCCCACTTGAGCCACAATGCCATTTTCAGCCTTTTCTGTTTATGTGGTACTGAGGAATCAAACCCAGGGCTTCATGCACAGTGGGCAAGCACTCTATCACTAATCCACATTACTAGCCTCTGTAGTGTATTTTTTTTTTTTTTGCCAGTCGTGGGCTTGAGCTCAGGGCCTGAGCTCTGTCCTTGGACTTTCTCAAGGCTAGAGCTCTACCACTTGAGCCTCACACCACTTCCGGCTTTTTTCTATGTATGAGGTACCGAGGAATCGAACCCAAGTCTTCATGCATGCTAGGCAAGCACTTTAACCACTAGGCCAAACTCCCGGCTCCCTCTGTAGTGTATTTTTTTTTTTTTGCCAGTCCTGGGCTTGAGCTCAGGGCCTGAGCACTGTCCTTGGACTTTCTCAAGGCTAGAGCTCTACCACTTGAGCCTCACACCACTTCCGGCTTTTTTCTATGTATGAGGTACGGAGGAATCGAACCCGGGTCTTCATGCATGCTAGGCAAGCACTTTAACCACTAGGCCAAACTCCTGGCTCCCTCTGTAGTGTATTTTTTTTTTTTTTGCCAGTCCTGGGCTTGAGCTCAGGGCCTGAGCACTGTCCTTGGACTTTCTCAAGGCTAGAGCTCTACCACTTGAGCCTCACACCACTTCCGGCTTTTTTCTATGTATGAGGTACCGAGGAATCGAACCCAAGTCTTCATGCATGCTAGGCAAGCACTTTAACCACTAGGCCAAACTCCCGGCCCCTCTGTAGTGTATTTTTATGTACTGAAATCTCAGGTTTCAAATGCTTCTCTACTTTTTTGTTATGTCACAGGGCTAAAAAAATGTATGGGTAAGACTGGAGCTGGTGACTCATGTCTGTAATCCTACTTCAGGAGGCTGAGAAAAGTCTTGTTGAGACTCTGATCTCTAATTAACCACTCACAAATTGGTAGAGTGCTAGCCTTGTAAGAGAGCTCAAGAACTGTGCCCAGGCTCTGAGTTCGATCCCTAAAACTGACAGGAAGAAGAAAAAAAAGAAAAAAAAGGAAAATGTAGTAGTGAGGGAAAGGTTGTAGTAGAGGGAAGGGATTGGTGCAGGACAGCAGGAAAGAGGAGGAGACAAGATTGCAGGGATGGAAGGAAAGTATAATAAGAATAAGAAAGGCCTTAGACTTCAACAATGCTCTTGATCACTGTCACCTTGGACAAAATACATCCCCTTGGTTATAATTTTCTTATCTATAAAAAGGGTGATAATACTTATACTTTAAGAGACTACAAAATTTTTGTATATATAATATCTGATATCTGAAAGATACTCAAATATGGAAGAATTACACTTACTACATATTGGAAATAAAGGGATATGGGAAATTGGCGAAACATTTTCTTAGAAAAGGCTTATGTATTATGTCCTTTTTTTTTTTTTTTTTTTTGGTCAGTAGTGGGGCTTGGACTCTGGGCCTGGGCGTTGTCCCTGACCTCTTCAAAAAGCTCAAGGCTTCTGCCCTACCCCTGGAGCCACAGCCCCACTTCCCATTTTTCTAGAGATTAATTGGAGATAAGAGTCATAGCATGGGGCCCGGGAGTTTGGCCTAGCGGTTAAAGTGCTTGACTAGCATGCACAAAGACCTGGGTTCTATTCCTCGGTATCCCACATACACAACCAAGCCGGAAGTGGCAGAGACGAGACACAACCAAACCGGAAAAGTGGCAGAGACAAGACTGCGACAGCGACAGAGAGCGAAAGAAGCGAGCTGAGCTGAAGTGAACAAAAAAAGCCCAACCGAGTGGTGGCCAGAGCGAGCGGGGCCGGAGCGAGCAGGACCGGAGCGTGCGGGAGCGAGCTGAGCCAGAGCCAGCGAGGCCGGAGTGAGGACGAGCGGGGCCAGAGCGAGAAGGGGCCAGAGCGAGCAGAGCCAGGAGCAAGCGAGAGCTGGCTGGGCCGGAGCGAGCGGGGCCAGAGCAAGCCAGGGGCCAGGAGCAGGGCCGGAGCGAGCGGGGCCAAGAGCAAGCTGGAGCGAGCCGGGCGGAAGCAAGCGGGGCCGGAGCGAGCGGGGCCTGAGCTAGAAAGAGGGCCTAGCCGGGCCGGAGCGAGCGGGGCTGGAGCGAGCGGGGCCAGAAAGGGAAAGGGGCCAAAAAAAAAAAAAAAAAAAAGAGTCATAGCATCTCTAGTGCTGGGTCTGGCTTTGAACCGAGATCCTCAGATCTCAGCCTGCACAGTAGCTAGGATCACAGGCAAGAGCCACCGTGCCAGGCTGTGCTTTTTTTTTTTTTTTTAATGAGTATAATCACAGGCATTTTGGGGCCTCTATGGCTGCTGAAGAGGAGCCAGTGGAGTTTTGAAGGAGCCTAATAAGAGTTCATGTTTTTTTCCTATTCAGTTGTTGAACCTATTGAGAAAAGAGACAAGTCAGTACTCTGAAGTCAATCTATGGCCCTCATTGTTGACTTATGCTCCTATGTGCAGTGTAGCTTCCATCTTTGAGCCAGTGGAACTCCTAACAGGTCCAATCCAGCTTATACACTGGTTTCAGGCAGCATCTAAACAGAGCAGGCCTTCCTCTGGAGAAAGATGGCCTTCCTGTGGGTAAATCCAAAGGAAGGCTATAGAACCCGCTATACATGACTGACTTGCATGTCTGAACTTGCCAGCTAGGTAAGTCAGTCCACTTCCCTGGATGAGAGTGGAAGGAGCAGAGAGGCCTCGGGATGATAGGGTAGGAATGTTCCTCTGTTTAAATAAGCAAACCAAGAATGGATGGGGGTTGACCCTCTTACCTTTCAACAGGTTCTAAAATCAATATGGCAGACAATCAGAACTGAGAGAGCTAATGAGATTCTAGAACTGGCCCTTGGGTGTGTTGGGAAATGTTTAACAACTAGGTCTTTGGGAAGAAAGAGTATTTTATAAATTTAATTGAGGTGGTATGAGGAAGAGTGATGGAGAGAGTATGTCTGATCAATATAACAATATATAAACAATATATATATAACAATATATAAAGACAATATATAAAGAACACAAATGATGGCTAAATAAAGAGTGATACATTTTGACTATGACCTTTGTTTTTTATATAAGTTAACTTATATAATCTTAATTTTTAATAGTGATTACGTTTAACAATGCAACTTGGAAAATAATGGGAATTTATCACTTGGCTCATGTGCGCCACTGAGGAATATACAATGGTCAATATTAGGTTTTTCAGCGATGCAGCAAATTACAAAGCAATTTCATCCCAAGGAAATCTTTAGTTACCCCATTGTGGAGGAATCTCATAGCAGAAGAAGCCAGCAGGGGGCAGTGTGGTTTCAGGTGGTGTCTACTTGGGGAGCTACACTGTGGTTTCTAGAGGAACAAGGTGGCCCCATCTCTGAGAGCAGGCTGAGTCAGGGCTTCTTTCTGTGAAATCAGGACCCCAAAACAAATGTCATGAAGTTATTGAGGGAAGAGGTCAACAAAGAAGCCTCCTTGCTAGGATAGGCCAGTAAGGTCCACTCCATCCCTCACAATGACTCATTGTGGTCAGATGATGAACCTGGACACAATAGCTGAGTGGGACAGAACTTAGCTATCTGATATGGCCTCTAGGCCTGCAGTTGAGAGACACAGAGAGGGGGACCAATGGTAATCTAGTCTACTGTATAATTCAGAGACCTGGTGGGCATAAGGAGAATCACAAAAACCCAGTTTCCAAACTGTTATATTTCCTAGGGTTGATGTTTTAAGCAGGAACACGTACAAAGTAGCACAAACCTAGCATCCGACGCTGATATGCAAGAACCTAGCATAACAGCCTTTGATGCTAGGTTTCTTATGTTTAACTTGTTTTAATTCCAGCTTGTAGGTTTAAAATCATTTTCAGGACAGGCCTATTGCAGTTTAAAATGCTTCTTTTAGGAGTTTGAAAATATCCTTTTGTAGGCTGCGAATGTGGCTTAGTGGTAGGAGTGCTTTTTCTCCAGCATGCATGAAGCCCTGGGTTCAATTCTTCAGTAACACATGCACAGAAAAATCCTGAGTGCTAGCATTGAGCAAAAAAAGAAGCTCAGAAGCTGGGTGTGGTGGCTCACACCTGTAATCCTAGCTACTCAGAAGGCTGAGATCTGAGGATCGAGGTTCAAAGCCAGCTGAGGTACTAAAGTCTGTGAGACTCTTATCTCCAATTAACCACCAGAAAACTGGAAGTTACACTGTGGCTCAAGGGGTAGCCTTGAGCCGATGAGCTTAGGGACAGAACCCAGACCCAGAGTTCAAGTCCCACAACTGACAACAAACAAAACAACAACAAAAAACACACCCCCTCCAAAAAAAAAAATAGCTCAGGGAAGGTGCCCAGGCCTGAACTTAAGCCTCAGGACTGATTTAAAAAAGAAAAGAAAATATCCATGTGTGTGTGTGTGTGCGTGTGTGTGTGTGTGCATGCGTGTACATTCTAGGGCTTGAACTCAGGGCTTGGGTGCTGTCCTTTAGCATTTTAACTCAAGGCTAGCACTTCGAGGAGAAATTTATGGTAAAATAAGGATTACAGGTGTTCACAGATGTTGGGAAGGTTAAACTAGAAAGTGTCATTTGCCCTCAGTGACCCATCCTGTCTGGCTGATGTGTTACTATATGTTGAGCAGACAACGAAACCCTCTTTTACATGGTGGATGAAAACCATGAGCAGCATGAATAGACCACTTTGGGAAATGTGCTTTTTTTCCTTCTGTGATGGCTGTACTTAAACTGTAAAGCTATAATCAAGTCTATAGCTCCAGGAAGGAGGGTAAAGGTTGTTATTTTCATATAGGACTTTAACTTCCAGTGAAAGGTTTACAGGAATCTAAAATGATGACCAGTGACAGGAAAAGGCTGGAGGTACATATAAATAAGATTTACTCTAAACTTACAAGTATGGAAGGAGATGTTGAGTATAAAGTAGATCATTCCCATGTTCTGTCTAAGTTTGGGGGCATTTGAAAATTTGTGTTCATAAGAAATTAGAAAATGTCTCTGAGAATAAGGCCAACATATGGCCCTATGCCCCTGTGTAGCTCTCCAGGGCGAAAGTACAACCCTCAGAGTGATATGAATGAGGAAGATACCATAATAAATTATAGTAATGGGATGTTTTAAAAGTAATAAGTCCTTGGAGAGATTTCAAGTGATAGTCATATAAGCGTGTGCTACCATTGTCTTTTATTTAATGTAACAAATGAATTACATAGGAATGTCTTAGAAGGGAATTAATTTGTAGTTCCTAGGCATGATGTAGAAAATTATTTATTCCACCCTCTGTGAAGGGGCCTACTTTTGTATTGCAGTCTTAGGGGAAAAAAAAAGAAACAGTTTAAAAATCTTTGGATCAATAAATTTACCTTGATTATAATATGAAATTTAAAAAGTACATGCATACCCAAAGCAATGGACATGGTAATGGAAATACAAACATAACTATATAGACAAAAAAATCTATGACTCTATAATCATAATGTTTTATTTCATAAACTGATATGTTTCTATGACATACAAACCGTTAGCCTAATTTTGATTAAGTTCTAAAGGCTAAGTCCCAGAGAATGTAATTAGAGATTTCCTCCTTGAACAATTGTTTGTTAAACTTGTCATTTAAAATATGATGTAAACATAAGCCATATAATTAATCATTGTTGTTCTTAAGGTAAAAAAAAAAGTATTGAAAAAAATCTATAGCATAAATAATTGGGGTTCAGGAGATATCACTGCTACTGAGTGTGTGTGTGTGTGTGTGTGTGTGTGTGTTGGTGTGCTGGTTGTGTCTTGGGATTTGAACTCAGTGCCTGGGTGCTATTTCTGAGTTGTGTGTTTGCTTAAGGCAGTGATCTACTACTAGAGCCACAGATCTATTTCTGGTTTTTTGGGTAGTTAATTATAGACAGTCTCAATGACTTCCTTGCCTGGGCTGGCTTCAAACCAGTCTTCTGATTTCAGCCTCCTGTATAGCTAGGATAACAAGTTTGAGTCAGTTCCTGGCAGTGGTTTAAGAGTTTGGCTTAGTGGTAGAGTGCCTGCCTAGCATGCATGAAGACCCGGGTTTGATTCCTCGGCACCACATACATAGAAAAAAGCCGGAAGTGGTGCTGAAGCTCAAGTGGTAGAGCTCTAGCCTTGAGAAAGTCCAAGGACAGTGCTCAGGCCCTGAGCTCAAGCCCAGGACTGGCAAAAAAAAAATCAAAAACAAAAAACATTTATAGAGTCAAAGGTACCTGACTTCAGAGAAATTATACACAGTAAACTATCCCCCAGGTGGCTCTAGAAATGCGATGACATCTATCTATCTATCTATCTATCTATCTATCTATCTATCTATCTATCTATCTATCTATCCACCCACCCATCCCATCTACCTACCTACTTATCTATCTTCTCCAATACTGGGGCTTGAACTTAGGGTCTACATTCTTCCTTGACTTTCCCTCCTCCCCTCCTCTTCCTCCTCCCCTCCTCTTCCTCCTCCCCTCCTCTTCCTCCTCTTCCTCCTCTTCCTCCTCCTCCTCCTCCTCTTCCTTTTCCTCCTTCTTCTTCCCAGTCCTGGGCTTGAATCTGGATTTGAGCCTGAGCACTGTCCTGGGACTTTCTCAAGGTTAGCACTCTACCGCTTGAGCCACAGCACTACATTTGGCTTTTGCTGTGTATGTGATAGTGAGGAATCGAACCCAGGGCTTCAAGTATGCTAGGCAAGCAGTCTACCACTAAGCCAGGCTCTTGGCCCTTCATTGACTTCTTAAGCTGCACCTCTTCCAGTTTTTTTTTTTTTCTGGTTATTTGGACTCTTATTTCCAAATAAGAGTCTCCTGGACTTTTCTGACAGAGATACTCAGATCTCCCCCTCCTGAGTAGCTAGGATTACAGACATGAGCCACTGGCATCTAAAAAAAAGAATAAATTGGGCCAGGAGTTTGGCCTAGTGGTAGAGTGCTTGCCTAGCATGCACGAAGACCTGGGGTCGATGCATCAGTACCACATACATAGAAAAAAAGCCAGAAATGGTGCTGTGGCTCAAGTGGGAGAGCTTTAGCCTAGAGAAAGCCCAAAGACAGTGCTCAGGCCCTGAATTCAAGCCCCCCAAAAATAAAAATAAAAATAAAAATACAAAAATAAGTTGCAGAACGAATCCCATGTCCTAGTGAGATACATTTTGGAGTAAAGAACGCTTGAAATATATATTTGAGTTGACTTCTTTTTCTATTTTATTGTTGGGAGGATGTATAGAGGGGTTACAGTTATAATCATCAGATAGTAAATGCATTACTTCTCGCACATTGATACCCCTTCTCATGTTTTTGTCCCTGTTTCCCTTCCCTTTGATTTGACTTCTTAGAGGCTCCCTCACTAGATTCATCTCCAGGAGTTAAAAAATGTAAAGTCACATCACTAAACCAGCTTCAATGTTGAATATGTATAAAGAAGAGGGAAAATGCTGCTTTCTGAATTAGCAACCACCAGCAAGCAGATGGTTGCTTTTTTTTTTTTTTTTTTTTGCTGTACCTATACCCTGACAATGAAGCTGGAAAATGAAACCCTTTAGTGGGTATAAATCAGATCTTTATTATCATAAAATAATATTTCATCCCTGCAAGGGGTAATATTGTTTCATGCATAAGGAAAGAAAGGATGAATGAGGCTTATAAACTCAAGGTTACATTGAAATTACAGCTTTTGATTACCTAAAGTGGTAAAACATTAAATTTATCATCAGGACTTTCCTCATAAGAGAACATTTCACATTCTCTGTGAAAAGTACATTACATTGTATTAGCTATCAACAGCTGCTCGTTTCTTACCAGTACCAAAATGTTCAATATCATTTCATTTAGCTAGAATTGAATTGGAATGCAACTGTAAGCAGAGGCTAACTTTTATCAGTTCATAAGGGCCAGTCTACACTTCTCTTCCTAACTCCATGTCCTGTGACATTGGGTAGATAGCTTGAAATCAAATATAGTATGAAGTAGTTACAGCATAGAAATTGTCCAGAACATTTTTATTTAAAAAATCTGGCATCCATCTTGCCAGTACAACACTAATTATATTATACCTTCTTGGTGGTAATGCCTGAACATTTGTAGCTCCTTATTTTCCCTCCTTCCTTCCCTCCTTTCTTTTTTCTTTCTTTCCCTCTCCACCTCTCTTCTTCCATCCTTTTCTCCCTTCCTTTCTGTGCCAGTAGTGGGGCTTGAACTCAGGGCCTGGGTGTTATCCCTTCACTTTTTTGCTCAAGGCTGATGTTCTACCAATTAAACCACACCTCCTCTTCCAGCCTTTTGCTAGTTAGTTGGAGCTAAGCATCTCATGTACTTTTCTGCCTGGATTGGCATTGAACCTAAATCCTCAGATCTCAGCCTCCTGAGTAACTAATAGGCTTGAGCCACTTTTTCCAGGCTCCAACCTATTTTTAACTGTCCATAACAGCTCACTATATTCTGCTAAGAATTCAGCATTTGCACTGTAGTTCTGCATGATCAGGCCCTTGCCCATTTTTTATTTTTGTTTGTTTGTTCCTTTTCTTTTGGTCCTAGAGATTGAACCTTGGCTTTCATTAGTGCTAAGCATGAAAGCCATCCCAAGGCCTTCATGTTCATTTTGTTTTTTTCTTGGTTGTTCCTGGGGCTTGAACTTGGCCTGGAGTTGTCCCTGATCTCTTCAGCACAAGGCTAGCACTCTACCACTTTGAGCCACAGCACCACTTTTGGTTTTCTGGTGGTTAATTGAAGATAAGAGTCTCATAGACTTTCATGCCCGGGCTGGCTTTGAACTTCTATTCTCAGATCTCAGCCTCTTGAGTAGCTAAGATTATAGGCTTGAGCCAGCAGTGCCTGGCATGTTCACTTCCTTTTAAAAATCTTTGTACAAAGTTAGTTCCACAAGTCAGATTGTGAGTATAATGCATCTTGATCAATATCACCCCTTTTATTGTTCTTTCCCATCTTTCTCCATCCTATCTATATCTTCAGGTTGTATAGTTCAACGTTTACATAAAGTATAATGAATAAAAGGACTGTATTTTCCTACCCTCTTTCTTTCACTTGATGTGCGCAGTCTTGAGGCTTGAATTCAGGGCAAGACTAGCATTTTACCACTTGAGCTATAGCTCCACATCAGATTTTGATAGTTAATAGGAGATAAGAATCTCATGGACTTTGCTGCTTGTGCTAACTTTGAACTGTGATTCTCAGATCTTAAGATTACAGGGGTGAGCTAGCACCCATGCACTCTTACTTGGATTGAGGATCAAAGCCAGCCTTCATAATATAATCCATGAGACTCATCTCCAGATAGCATGCCAAAAGCCAACACTTGGTCTGTAGTTCAAGCAATACAGCACCAGCCTTGATTAAAAAATGACAACGTGAGGCTTTGAGTTCAAGGACCAGTGTCAGCAAAAACATAAGAACAGTATATTTTCCTAGATAGGTGGATTATTTCCTCTGCAACCTTATTTTCAATAGTGTTTTGTTTATCATCTCATTTACAGAGGGCATAAACTCTTAGCTTGATTTGAATTTTGGGAATTACTCTATTCCTGTTAAAATCTATGAGGAAATCCAAAGCCAAAATTTAATTTATATGTATTGATTGCATTCTATAAAATATGTTCACAAGGCTACCATTTCTACCGTAAGTATTTCACAATATTTGAAGTGGGGCATTTCCCTTTTTTACAATTACCCTTAGAGAGCTTTTCTGGTCTCACTTCTCTTATTCCACCTAATTACAAATTCGTTTTAAAAGCAATTGGGAGCATATATACCCTGAGCATTTAAAAATGCTACATTTAATGTATCTAATGAGTTTTTAATTCCAGTATAACTAACAAAAATAATTGAAAAACCAAATTGCTAATGGAAGCATGCTTCTCTATAAAAGCAATTTACATGATCATAAAAGAATTCTAAGTTCATTAGAGAAAATTTGAAATTTGTAGGAAAGTATTAAGAAAAAAATAAAAACCAGATGTAATCCCATCAGCACTTCCAAACCATTCTTAAGATCTTCCAGTCGTTTCTCTTTTTTTAAAGCTAGTAAAATAATACATTCACTTTATAAAAATCTCACTGCTTTTTTCCCACTGAAATTATATTGAAGCTATCTCTTTTCTTTGCTAGCTAGTAATCTCTAACATTCTAGTTTTGATAACTAAATTGCATTTTATCAAATTATAATGTATTATAGTTTACTGTAGTATAATGTATATTATATATGATATTACAATAAGTCATGCCATTATAATTTAGCAATTTTCATCATATATATGACACCATGCATGGATTCTGGCATAGATTCTGGTTTGATATTTCACTCCATCATCAAAAGCTTAACTTAAACTTTTTTGAAATTCCATTGACTTCATAGTCTAGCTAAATAACTACAGTCCTACTTTTAAAAATTATTATTATTATTTTATTACTATTATTGTCAGTCGTGGGGTGCTGTCCCTGAGCTCTTCAGCTCAAGGCTACCATTTTATCTCTTTGAGCCACAGAGCTACTTCTGGTTTTCTGGTGGTTAATTGGAGTTTCACAGATTTTTGTGTCTGGATTGGCTTTGAACCAAGATCTTCAGATCTCAGCCTCCTGATTTCTTTAATTTGACAAAAATCATAAATGTCTCCCAAACCCCTTAGGTTTCTGAAGTTATAGTCTGTATTTGAGGTCCCTTATTCCTACCCTTTCACATGTGCCGGGGCCAACCGGCAGCAAACCAGGGTTCGCAGATTGGGGTTCCTGAAATAAGGGACAAGGACTAGGAAGAAAAAGAAGAGAGACAGACACACCGGGTCCGGGATGTCCGCAGTCCAGGCAAAGACTGCCGCGTTTATTTTCCACTCCCCCTTCTTCCCTCCTCCTCTCCCAGGGAACCTCCAGGTGTTACATTCATATGGTAATTCTCAGGTCATTTACATAGAATAGGGCCAGAAAGCAATAAGACAATATAGCCATCATCTGATGCAAGTCAAGGTACAGTTTGATTCCACTCTGGCTCCCAACACACATGCTTCCTTATCTCTTCTGAAACAGCTTTTTTATTCCTTGTCTTTTTTTTAAATATATTTTTATTGTAATTAATAGAAGGGTTACATGATATTTTCCAGATAAATGGTGCCTTAATTCCCACACATTGATACCCTTTCACATGTCATGGTCCCCATTTCCCTTCCCCCTCCCCCACCCCTCATCTTGTTTTCCCCCATTCCCTATCCAATTTCAGATAACCAAATACAATTATATCCGATATATCAGATAACAAAGTGAGATAGTGTAACAATATGAGATAACCAAGGGTATTCCTTGTCTTTAACATGAAACTTGTTATTATCAAATTTCTCTTTCTAAACATTCATCACAGATAAAACAAGTATTACAAGAAGCTTTATGTACCTTACCATTCCCTTCATATCTAGATGGAGCCATTCATTTGGACACACATATACATAATGTTCATTATAATGATGTCCAAAGTCAGAAAGCCAGGTTTTAAGTTTAGCCAAACAGCAGTGGACTTGTCTGTCTCATGACTAACACTTTCTCTTACTAAAGATAGAGTTGCGAGGAAAGCCAAACCATGAGTAGAAATTTGCTTACTCAGAATGAAATCAGAGCAAGGTGTTTAAGATTAGACATTTAGAAATTTCAGACATACAAGCTAAAGGCAGCCAGTGTGTATAGATAATTGGAGTTTTGTGTGGGCTGGGGTTAGGCTGAGGGTCAAAAATTGTGTCCCTGAGAAATCTATCAAGGACTATCTTCTTGACTTCCTGTGAGAGAGCCATCTAGCCTTCACCATAAAACTTCACTGCACTTAAATTCTCTATTATGAAAGTTCTATATCTATGACTTGCTTGTTTATTCACTCTTCTTTTCCTGGTTGTCCAAGGTTCCTGATGTCCTGGAACTCTTCCATGTCAACCATTCTTTCTCTTTCTCCTTTTGATATCTCATCTTAGCATCTCTGAATCCGTCTGCTTTTATGGCTTGTATCTTGGCTCTTGGTATAGTCATTGGTATGGCTCATTGTCAGAGATACTCCTCTTTTTCCAGATGAATGGCTGGCTGGCTGCCTCCCTGGTTGGTGGATAAATCTATATGGCAACTTCTCCTTTGATTGATGAACAGTGTCAGTCACTTATAGGATAGAACATTTTTTTCCTGCCAGTGCTGGGGCTTGAATTCAGGGTCTGTACACTGTCCTTGAGCCTCTCTGCTAAAGTCTAGCACTCTGCTACTTGAGTCATAGCACCACTTCTGGCCTTTTCTGGGTGTGTGGTAGGTACTATGGAATCAAACCCAGGTCTTTATGCATGCTAGATAAGCACTCTACCACTGGGCTACATTCTTGGCCCCTAGGCTAGAACTTTTTTTTTTTCTTAAAGCATCTGTTTTTTTTTTTAATTAAAGAATTTATTAACATTGATTTTCACATCATATTTCAAATGACGTATTTAACAAATAAGTATTCAAGAAGGGAATCTCTATATACAATCACTGGCACTTAGATTTTAGAACATAATTAGGCTGAGGGTTTGTATGTCATAGATACATATTAATCTATGTAATAAAAGATTATGTCAATAGAGTCATAGATTTTTATGTCTATGTAGTTGTGTTTATATTTTCAATACCATGTCCATAGCATTGGGTAAGCAAATATTGAGTCCCCGCTCTTGTACTGTTTGGATCTAACAGCCACATATTAAGGATACCATGTTCCTTTTGTTCCTTAGGTCTTGACTTGTCTCACTCAACATGATTCACTCTAGATTCATCCACTTCCCTACAAAAGCCATTATTTTAGCTTGTCTGTTGGCTCTGTAGAATTCCATTGTGTATATCTATATATCTATATATCTATATCTATAAATCTCACATTTTCTGTATCCATTCATCTGAGTAGGTCATCTGGATTGTTTCCATCTCCTGGCTATTGTGAATAGTGCAGAGATGAACATAGCTGAGCAGATGCTCTTATCATATCTTGGATTATGATGTTCAGGATAGATACCCAGGAATGGTATGGCAGGATCATAGGGAAGGTTAATTTTCAGTTCTTTAAGAAACCTCCGTACTTCTTTCCAGAGTGGCTGAACTAGCTTACACTCCCACCAGCAGTGCAGTAAGGTTCCTTTTTCTCCACAACCCTGACAGCATCTGTCATTGTCTGAATTCAAAATCTTGAGTTTTCTCAAATCTAGAGCTCTACCACTTGAACCACAGCACTACTTCTGGCTTTTTCTATGTATGTGGTACTGAGGAATCAAACCCGGTCTTCATGCTTGCTGGGCAAGCACTCTACCACTAGGCCAAACTCCCGGCCCTAGGCTAGAACTTTTAATTGTCATTATGAGACTCTTCTTTCCTTCCTTTACAGAAACTAACAATGCACCAAGTGCCCAGTCACTCATCAGTAAAATTCCAGAGTGAAATGATGCTAACAGAACTCCTAATCAACTTTGGATGAAAAGAATGGAGCAGAGTTTGATATATTCAGCACTCAGGCAAGAGAATCAGCCTGGGTTACCTATTGAGTTTCAACAACCTTGCCTGGGCTACAGAGTGAGAGCCTGTCTGAATAAATAAAATAAAAAAAGAAAAACCCACAAAAGCAATGGAGGAGAAAATAAGCCTTTGATGGTGTTGTTACTGAGATTTGAGGCTTCCTTGTTACTGCTCAGATTCCAAAAGTCTTTTACTTTTTAACTGTAGACCTTTTTACTTTTTCACTCCAGATCTTTCCGTTGGCTCTATATTTAGACTCGAATCAAATGAATGCTAAATCTTACAGACTAAACTTGATACATCCCTAGAGCTCAAATCTCAGTTTTCTAACTACCTTATAAAATCTTCAGTGCTCACTAGAACTTCAATCTGAATGTTTTGCCAAGTGTCTCAACCTGACTATGTTCCAAAACAAACTCAGTATCTTTTTATTCTTATTTGCTAATTATTAATAACCCTGTCATCTCTGGTTCACTCAGCATTTTGTTGCTATTGTTGTTGTGGGTCTTGAACGCAGGGGCTAGGCATTATCCCTGAGCATTTTTGCTCAGGAATAGTGCTCTACCACTTTGAGCCATAGCTCCACTTCCAGTTTTCTGGTGGCTAACTGGAGATAGGAGTCTCATGAACTTTCCTGCCCAGGCCAGCTTGAAATTGTGATAGCTAGAGTTACAGGTATGAGCCACTGGAGTCTGGCTTACTTGGCATTTAATTTAGGAAATGTGAAAATATTTATCTGCTTGTGGGCTAGTCTTGCCAGTACAAAGTTCAACCAGAAAGCCCAAGTTCAAATACAAAGGCCAGGAATCAAAGGCAAGAAGGATCCATTTGAATCCCTAAAAATCTTCTTAAATTCTGCCTGGCTTGGGGAATTAGGCTCTCATTTTCCTTTTCAGGTCCAATGGATTGACTTTCCTTTCCCACTGCTTTTCTGAAAATAAAAGCGATCATCCTACGTAAAATGGAATTGTTCTTTTCTTTTTCTTCTTCCTCCTCATCCTTATCTATTAAAAGGACCTATGTGATAATGGCATTATCATCTATGTCAACCATATTGTCTGCTTCTATGAATCACCTTTTTTCCCCCATGCCCTGCTTGTAGAAGAGCCGGCATGTAGCCCCTAAATGCAGCCAAGAAAGAGAAATCAAGACTGATGTGGTAATAGTGAATGACTATTCTGTGGTCTCTCAATTCAGTCACTCAACCCCAGGCTCATTACTTGTATCTGAAATTTTATGGTGATTGCAGACCTGGAAAGCTACCACTCCAAATGCTTCAAAAGTCACCAAGCCATTTATCTAATCATCGAACTTTATCATCTAGTTGCTTCTTCAACCACCAGCATAAGAGGAGAGAGTGATGAAATCAGTCTTTTGGCTCCATACAAGTAGTCAGGAACATTTGGTTTGGCTGCTACAATTGCCATTAAAGTAATAGAAGGGAACAGAATTAAAAGTAAAGTACTGTCCAAAGAACAGAGGGTCTAAGGCATAGTCCATACGAATCTTTTCTTTTGCTGAGGGCAGTTTTTAGGTATTATTTTAGGCTGAAAACCAAGGCCATTTCTTGGGTCCCAGGGACTAGAAGGATACGTTGTACTTCAAGAGGCAACCACCAATTATTTTGTGGGATCCTATATATAAAGCTAAAGCTCATGTCTACAATCCTACCTACTTAAGAGGCTGAAATCTGGGCAGAGAAGTTCTCAAGATTTCATCTTTAAATGAACCTGCAAAAACCCAGACTGGAAACATGATTCAAGCAGTAGAGTACTAGCCTATGAATACAAACCTCAGTACCACCGACTAACCCCCAAAATCATAGTTACAGAATCTTGCACTTGGAGGGAATGGGATCAAGTCGCTAGTACTGCTATGGAGAAGATGGTATCATTCTTATCCCTAATTCTTTGGGACTGGCCTTTTCTCTTCTTTCTGCAGTTTTAAACTTGAATGGTAATATTTCTGGAAACTGGCATGAAGAAGGAGGTAGAGTTGGGTTTCCTAAGATTTTTTTTCTCTTTGTCTCCCAATTTAATTTTGGTGCCTTATTCCATCTTCATTTTTCCTATGCAGACTACTTTTGTGTCAATATCCTCCCAGAAGACCCCTTTGGTCTTATCAACTGGCGTGGGGAAAGTGGCTGCCTGGTCACATAAGACTAAGGATGAGACCTAAGAGGTGGTTTGCTCTGTATAAACTCTTTCAACTATTATGGTTTTATTTGTTTTTGCCAGTCCTGGGGCTTGAACTCAGGGCCTGAGTGCTGTCCCTGAGCTTCTTTTTGCTTGAAGCTAGCTAGCCCTCTACCATTTGTGTCATGGCACCATTTCTGGCTTTTTCTACTTATGTGGTACTGAGGAATCAAACCCAGGACTTGATGCATGCTGGGCAAGCACTCTATCTTTAAGCTATCTTCCTAGCCCTATTATGTTATTTTTTTCTTTTTTTATTCCATTTAGGACTCAGATCCTTGGAGCACATGACATCTTCAATTCTTGCCATTTCGGAAGATTCTGATGTATAAATTGGTTTGCTTCTGGTTGATTCTTCTGTATACCCTCTATCTTTGTGTTGGGCCCCTTTCCAAAATATTGTGCCTACCATATACTGACAGTCTTGTCATTTTGTTCACTTCATAGTTTGGGGAGGGGGTTTATTTGCTGTACTGGCTAGCACTGGGGCTTGGCCTCAGGGTTTTTTGTTCTTTCTTGTTCTATCACTTGAGCCATATCTTCACTTCTGGCTTTTTTTGTCTTTTTATTAAAGAATTTATTAACATTGATTTTTTTACATCATATTTCAAATGATGTGTTTAACGAAGGGAATCTATATATACAATCACAGGCTCTTAACACTTCTGGCTTTTTGCTGGCTATTTGGAGAGAAGGGTCCTGGCCGGCTTTGAACTGTGATGCTAACATCTTAGCCTCCTGAGTATCTGGCATTATAGGCATACGCCACCAGCATCTGGCTTTATCTATTTATTAAAAAAATGGCACTGTTGTTTTAGAGGGACTTGGGAAGGGAGAAGTAAATTAGTATATTCAATCTTTCAAGCATACCAGCTGTCTACTCACTCATTTCTGCTCACATCCCTTATGTACCCCTCAGAGCATTCTCAAATAAATCTTGAACCTAGTTGGTGCACAATGGAAGTTAGAGTAATAATATTATACAGTGGTTTCCCTGACTCAAGGAGGAAAAAAAAGAAAGGAAACTTAAAAATTATCCTGCATGAAGAGTTCTGCACTCAGAAAATTGTGCAGTAATCACCCAAATTTGTTTTTCCTATATTTATTATCTGTGGAGCACCACGCTCTGATTTAGGTGCTGGGATGTAGATAAAATGGTCAAACATTATAGAGCCTCTCCATCTTCATTTTTCCTATGCAGAATACTTTTGTGTCAATATCCTCCCAGAAGACCCCTTTGGTCTTGTCAACTGGGGTGGGGAAAGTGGCTGCCTGGTCACAAATTTCCTTTATGTTTCTTCATCTGATACATGGCAATTCAATCAGTAATGTAAGTTGACCCTTTGCTATAAATGGGAGTGACAGAGAGGGGTAACTGTCTTTTTGTAGTGAGAAAACAGCTGTGCCATCATTGCATTTGCCAGAAAGAGAAGAAAAATTGTCAGGGGGTCCTGCTTATCATTGATCAGAACAGGGAGATGCTGGAGTGACACAAAATATGCCAGAGGTGCAGGACTCTTCTTCATTTTCCGAGAATCAACTTGGCTTTTTCCACAAAGACTCTGATGGAAGATCCGAAATTCCACTTTTGATCAGAAAGCATGGCCTTTTTATACAGATCCTTTCCAGAGAGGAATTGGAAATTATGTAGAGCTCTGGTTGCAGATGATTCTTTTTCATGCCTAGCTACCCAAACAAAGAGAGCCAGCCAGAAGCCAGATCTGCAAGTGAACACACATAATGCAATTGGTGCATGGGAATGTACAGGGCTCTGCCTGATTAAACTGCTGCCAGAGCGCCAGGGGGCAATTTTGCTAAGCCTCCCTGTCTTGTATTTTGGCAGCTTTCTCTTCTCCTCCCCTCTGGCTCTGCATCCCCTTCCTCACATCCACAGATCCACTTGCAGTGTAGTTTGGAAAGAACCCAATTCACACAGACTGGCAACACTGTAATTGGTGTTTTACTTACCCCTGTCTCTCTCTCTCTCTTTTTTTTCCCTGTGTTTGATCATTCCAATAATGACAGCTTATTTTCCCTTCCCTTTACCATCGGAAAACAAAAAGAAACTCTTGAAAGACGAGTTATAGTTGAGTCTTCTAATGTACTTGCTATGGAAAATAAATGCATATTTTAAGATGTTTTTCTACTTCTGTTTCCTTCGTCCATCTCTGGTCTCAGCCAAATAGTCTCCACTGTTGGGAAACACCAGCAAGCATTGATATCTGTGTTATGTCTACAGAGGCAACATCCTTCCCTGAGCAGTGATGCATCAAGATGTGAAGTTCTCCTTTAAGATCTTCCTAATTGTTGCAATTAGTACCTGCGCTTTAGGTTCTGTCTGTATATATGTATTTCATTTCAAGTGATGTTTCTTAGGATAATATGCATCAGGGCCTGGGGCTCCTGGAGTGAAAAGTGTTATATAAACTAAAATGGCAAAAGGTAATCTCCATGGTACACACCACCTGGTGAGAATAGCACATATTTGCATAGCACTATGCAGTTAAGCAAGAGTTTATCATGTACATTATTTCATGGGATCCCCTGATAACACTGTAAGGAGTGCATCAGGAAAGATCAAGCTCCAGGAACCATTCTGCTTTTTCCTGTCATTAGATATGTGTTCGCCTCTCAGTGGGTGTCTACCTTTTCACAGGTGTTACTGTGTAATGCTAAAGAAGTGATCCCAAGTGGTTCCGTCTCTGTGAAGAGTTAGATTTATGGAGATGCAAACAAGCACAAAATAATTAGAGGAGGGGGAATTTTTTTTTCCCATGTCTCAGAAGGAGAATAATTATTGGATCACTCTGGCAGGCTGGGAGAGAGGGGAAATGTGTGAGAACTGCAAAATTAATAAAATTGATTCTATCGCAACCATGTACACAGTTAAGTAAACAAGATTTCTGTAATACGGATTGAGTATATCATGTGATTTGCCTTATACTAGGATATAGCTAGCTAAGCTAGTGGGAAAATTTTTAAAAAAATGTATGTTTACGGGAATACACACAACTTTTGAACCAAGGTTTGTTTTGTTTTGTTTTGTTTTTGTCAGTCCTGGGGCTTGAACTCAGGGCCTAAGCGCTGGCTTTGGGCTTTCTCAAGGCTAGAGCTCTGCCACTTGAGTCACAGCACCATTTTCGGCTTTTTCTATGTATGTGGTACTGAGGGATGGAACCCCAATCTTCATGGATGCTAGGCAAGCATTCTACCACTAGACCAAACTCCCAGCCCTGAACCAAGGCTTTTTCTTTCTTTCTTTTCTTTTCTTTTTTTTTTTAAATTTGCCAGTCCTGGGCCTTGAACTCAGGGCCTGGGCACTGTCCTTGGGCTTTTTCAAGGCTAGAGCTCAATCACTTGAGCCACAGCACCATTTCTGGCTTTTTATTTCCATGTATGTGGTACCAAGGAATCGAACCCTGGTCCTCATGCATGCTAGGCAAGCACTCTATCATTAAGCTAAACTCCCAGCCCTGAACCAAGGTTTTATAAGAGAACATTTCAAGACCATTAGCACTTCTCCTTGAACACCCTTGTGTCAAAGAAGAGCAAGCAATACTTAAGAGTGAGTATGATTTTATGTCTTCAGAGACCTTTCCTAGAAATCTGGTTCTTGAAGGCATGCTTGAAGTGCAAAACTGTCCCTAAATCATGACTTCAGATGGTCACATAGCATCGTGAGGAACATCTGGTTTTCCTAAAGCACACAGGCCGTGGAAACACTGGAACTGAACTTGGCTTCTGGATCTTCCCTGCACCCAGTTATGTCACCTCGCAAATCTTGAGTTCTGTAGGTCTTGGTTTCTCCACATGAATGTGGGGATCAAAAATGGCCTCCTTCACAGAATAATTGAGGATTAAATGGGATAAATTGTGCTGTGTGGTTGAGTCCTGGCTTACGATGGTCATCTAGCTACTTAGGAGACTCAGATCCGAGGACCAAGGTTTGACATCAACAGGAGCAAAGAATCCTTAAGACTCTTATCTCCAGTGAACCAGAAAAAAGCCAGAAGCGGAAGTGTGGCCCAAGTGCTAGAGTGTTAGCTTTCAGCAGAAAAAGCAAGTGAGAGACCCTGAGTTCAAGATCCAGTTTTTAAAAAAATGGCTGTGTGCCTGTCAAAAGTATACCACATATAGTAGACACCCTACTATGGCTAGAATTTCTCCTCAAGAAGTAGGTCCCACACTTTTTTTCTGCTTCCTTGAAACCCCAAGTTAGAAGTCTTCAGAAAAGTTTTAATTCGGTTATAGTTAATATTGATCCAACTTAGCCTCACTTTCAACTCCATCCTGATAAACGGACTCAACTGGACGGATGAATTTTAAATATGACTGTTTTGGCTGATTACAGCAGCTAACACTTAGTCTAGGACATGTTTAGGGTGAATGATTATAAATAAGGATCAGTGTTTCATTTTCTTATGCAACAAATAGAAAGGAATTATGGCTTTATCTATTATTCATTGTAAGCCACTTGAGGATGTACTATGAATTTTGAAAGCCAACTTAAAGAATGTGGGGACAAGAAAAGGATTTCTAGAATCTGAAGTAAAGATCATACAATTTCTGCATTCTTTTCTCTTGCCATTACACTTCCCACTGCCCTCGTCTTTACCAGTGTCCAGAAGTGTCACCTGACTAGGCATATAAATCAGAAACCTGATAGATTCAGACATAGAGCAAAGTAGCTGAAGCAAAATAGGAGATGTGTTGGTTCCTAGAACATGGAAATTCAGCAGTGTAGTTGTCTTTATGAGATTATTATTCTCAGTGGAAAAGAGGTATTCTGTTTGATATTCTGCCAGGAAGTCCTAGGAAGGATTCTAGTGGGCTCTCTCTACTTATATGGCAGACCCAGTTTTGACCCATTTACTCTGACCAGAGGGATAAGTGAATTGGTTGGTTAGTCTAGGTCACATGATAACTCTTGAAGGAAGGAATGGCATCAATGTTCAGTTTCCTCTGGACCACATGAGGAAGGCACAAAGTAGACAATCCACTGCCATTCTCAGCCTGGGTTGTACCTTTTCTATGAGGAATATAATTCCGGTGACTAAACTGATTTCCTCTAGCTCTAACTCAGTTTCTTTGTTCTTCTGCCATTTGGTCAGTATCTGTTCTTGATTCTTCTTCAGTAAAAGACAACAATTAAACCCTTAAGAAGTTTCGAAGGCTTTTATTACTTTATGGTCTTTAGAGATTTAGCAAGGAGAAAGCAAGCCCATTTCTACAAATTTTTTTCTCCTATAAAATTTACAAAGCTTTTGCCATCTACATAGGTCTGATAGATGGCTGATAGATGGAATTTTTCTTTCTTGTCTTTTCTATGTTCGTGATTCCTAAAAGGGTAAGTACTACATTTCTATCTTTGATCTGTCAAAATGATTGATAAAAATGAAGGAATGAGTTATTTTATATGTACCATGCATTCAGTTACTGTAATTCTTCCGTGTATAGAATGGGATGGCTTCTCATACATTTGCCATTTAAGGATGTAGTTGATCCTAGAAACACAGCCAGTCTTCAGGAGGTAGAGGAGAGAACAGAATTGCTCCTATAAGCTTTAAAATATGTATTAATCTCCAGGTGTGGTGGTGGCTCATGCCTGTAATCCCAGTTACTCAAGAGCTGAGATCTGAGGATCATAGTTCAAAGCCAGCCCAGGCACTAAAGTCCATGAAATTCGTATCTTCAATTAACCACTAGAAAACTGGAAGTGGTCATGTGGCTCATAGGGTGGGGTGGTAGCCTTGAGCTGGAGAGCTCAGGAACAACACCCAAACCCAGGGGTAGGGTGGCAGCCTTGAGCTGAAGAGCTCAGGGACAGCACCCAGGCCTAGAGTTCAAATCCCATGACAGACAAAAAAAAAATTATGCATAAAAGAAACTTTAAAATAATTCCTGCAATTCTTCACGTTAAGCCAGCAGTATGAAATATCTAACAAAAATTAGGTTCAAGGCAACTTTGCAAACTGATTTTAATAACCAATAAGAAACATTGTGATTGTTTTGTGAATATTAATATTTGTCAAAACATTAAAAAACTACGTGGCTCCACATTATAAATATGTACAGCAAAGAAAAAAAAGTGATTTTTTTTTTTTTTGCTGGTTATGGGGCTTGAACTCAGGGCCTAAGCTCTTTCTCTGAGCTTCTTTTGTTCAAAGCTAATGCTCTACCACTTGAGCCACAGTTTCACTCTGACTTTTATGGTAATTTATTGGACATAGGAATCTCATGAACTGCCCTGGCTTCAAACCTGGATCCTTAGATTTCAGCCTCGTAAGTAGCTAGGATTACAGGTGTGAGTCACTGATGCCAGGCTCTGAAGCCGTATTTTTTCTCTTTTGTGGGTCAGGGGACTTGAACTCTGGGGCTGGGCGCTGTCCCTGAGCTCCTTCAGCTCAAAGCTACCCTTTGGTCACAGTGATTAATTGTAGATAAGAATCTCAAGGCTTTGTAGTGCCTGGGCAGTCTTTGAACTGTGATCCTCAGATCTCAACCTCCTGAGTAGCTGGGATTACAGGCACGAGCCACTGCACCCAGTTTCCCATTTTTTTTTTAGTACTCTGTAATTTAAAATATTAGAGATAACTGAGAATTAATGTGCTTTATATCCTTGTAAAATAGTTTTCGTTTTCTTCTCAAGATCACTTGAATGGTGTTTGTCTTCCTATTGTACAACTTAAGACATGGAGGATGCATCTTTTATTATGCCTTGGGGAACTGTCAGGTTCTAAAGTTTGGATTAGCTGCTAAATTTTCTTTCTTTATCCCCTTCCTTCCTTCCTTCCTTCCTTCCTTCCTTCCTTCCTTCCTTCCTTCCTTCCTTCCTTCCTTCCTTTGCTTCTTTCCTTCTTTCCTTCTTTCCTTCTTTTTTTGTTTGTTGGTCATAGGGCTTGAACTCTGGGCCTGGGCTCTGTTCCTGAGCTCTTTAGCACTTTATTTCTATTTAGCACTCAACTATTTCTATTTAGCACGCAACTATTTCTATTTAGCACGCAACTATTTCTACTACAACCCCATTTACATATGATCTTAATTTTACTTCCTGTGTTAGCACTTTTTACTTCTTTGCTGCATTTCAAGTCGGCCATTTGCTCCATTTTTATAAGATTTCAAATGGTTTATCACTAGGAGATGAAACACAGCACAACTACTCAGCTTCTGGTCTGAGTGAACTGAATAATAGATGAGATGTGAGTCCCTCCCTGGAGGGACTGGGGAAGAAGTGATGTGATCAGTTGCTGTTCCAGATGAGCATCTGTTATTTAGGTAGAGGCTTCAGTGCTTAGAGTAAGCAGTGTGGTTTCATAGCTGCTCTACCATGGTAACTGAAACTCCAACTACATTACTAGTGGACCGATGTTTCTTAAACCATGGTAACTGAAATTTGTGCCTAAAGGAACTGAGCAAAACAAGGTGTGCCTGATTTGTTCATCACAGAAAAAAATAGAAATATCCAAAAAGGGACAACATGTCAAATTTTGACCCAGGGATTGAAAGCTTTAAGCCTGAGCAGAAAGAAAAGCCGCAGCACTGACCATTTGTCTCTGACAAAATGAGCATAGTGCTAAGGAGCGTGCTTATGGCTCATATTTATTTTCTTAGCTATCCAAGGCTGAGATGTGAGTATCCTGGTTGGAAGCTAACACGGGGAGGAAAGTATGTGAGACTTTTTTTCCCTTTTTTCTGTGAATGTGGTGCCTAGGAATTGAACCCAGAGCTTCATACATGCTAGGCAAGCACCTACCAGTAGACCACACTCCTGGCTGTGATACTCTTATTATCCAATTAACCACTAAAAAGTCAGAAGAGCTACAGTTGAAGTGATAGAGCACCAGCTTTTAGCAAAAAAAGTTAAGGTACAGTGTTCAGGTTTTGATTCAAGTCCCAATACTGGCACAAAAGAAAGTCCAAAACAGCAATAACCAACAAAAAAACACGGAACTTCTCAAAATAAGGCCTATGGATTTCTTGAAAAATAAGATAAAAACAAAAACAATAACCAACAAAATTGTAGTGTTAATTTTCCTACCTTTACACAGGATTCAAAAAGGAAAGGCAGTTGAGTGTGGTGGCTCATG